>NW_015634026.1:317438-348911 GCF_001515625.1 Sinocyclocheilus rhinocerous | reverse complement strand
TCAAGCACTGTTTACAAGTGAAAACAGTTCTAAACACATATATTGGTGGATTTTGATGTGAGTGGATGGTGTAGTCGTGTGGATTATTGTGATGTTTTTATCAGCTGTTTGGACTCTCATTCTGACGGCACCCATTCACTACAGAGGATTCGTTGGTGAGCAAGTGATGCTAAATTTCTCCAAATCTGTTCTTGTGAGTGTGTGTGAGTGCCTGTTCTCTCTCTCTAAAGTGAAGTGACATGACATGTGGCCAAGTATGGTGACCCATACTCGGAATTAGTGCTCTGCATTTATCCCATCCAAAGTGCACACACACAGCAGTGAACACACACACACACACACCGTGAACACACACCCGGAGCAGTGGGCAGCCATTTTTTGCTGCGGCGCCCGGGGAGCAGTTGAGGGTTCGGTGCCTTGCTCAAGGACACCTCAGTCATGGTATTGAAGGTGGAAGAGAGATGAAGAAACAAACTCATCTATATCTTGGATGGCCTGGGGATGGCTGATTTTTCCGAAAAATTCATTTCTGGGTGAACTATATAAGTTAAAATTAGTTCAATTAATTTAATGAGTTAAAGTAACATAAAAACACGTTGCCATGACTTGCTGATCATATTTTTTAAATAGTTCAGCATGCATATGTTGTTGTCTAACCATAACTTTGAAGTAATACAGCAAAAACAATTGTCAACATGTACTCACCCTCATGCCATTTCAGACCTGTTTCTAAACATCAGCCCATTCAATGAAAATCAGTGGGATCCAAAACAACATTAGACCCTTTTGACTTTTAAAATGTCACTGCTAGTGTAACTTTTGAAGTTCATGGAGAAATGGCCAAACGAGCATGCGTTCTCAACTTTGAAGTGAGTTGTTTATTTTGTTATATATCATTTTTCATTTCTGTTACCCATGTTATGTATGCACAATACGCTTTCAACGTGTCCCAAGATTTTGCATCTGTGTTTGCGTACTTGCATAGAGTACGTTGCTGGCCTCCGAACAAACGAAACTCTGAACTGCAAGTGTTTGAGAGAGTGCATATGGTCTTATTTTTAGATACATACACTGTGCGTCGATGAGTTTCACACAGGCGACATCAGTCTGTGTGCTGCGGCAGGTGTTGGTGATCATTGTAAGGAGAAGAAAGGGAAACTCAAAGCTAAAGAAAGTAAATAAAATCTAATTAGTGGCAAAAACTCCTTTAGCAACGGAATGAGCTGAGAGATCATGCGAAAAGCGGTGAGAGAGAAAGGGAGAAGCAGCACAAATGATCAAAAGAGAGAAAGAGCGGAGTACATTCCTGTAATAAATCGAGCCGATGCTGCGCTGTATCTAAGGAAAATGTAACACCCTTCCCCCAAATCTATCGTCACCTTCCCTGTCTCCGTGCCCCAAGAGCATTTCTGACTTCGAACCGATAATCATAATGACGGAGGGGTCACCGTCTGTGTCACCGTGAGGAGGTGGAGGAATCTCTCATTAGACCGTTCTCCAAAGCGGCCACTTCATACGATCCTCTCCTGAGAATCTCGCCGTTTAGACACTGAATAAAATCTGTGGAATTAAATCAGATATCGGCGGCAGAGAGCTTCTTTCTAGAAGCACCTTAAACTGGCAGGAGGTGCACGGTTTTGATATATCGTGTGCGGGGGTGCGCACGTCATCGGTTTGGCCGGGATTTCAAAGAGGCTCTTTCAGCGAAAACGTCTGATTGTTTTGGCTCATCAGATTTCTCAGATTGCAAAGATTTTCAAAGTCTTAGAAGTTGTGGAGCTGAGTACTGTAAATGTCTGAAGACTTTGGTGTGTTGACAGATAAATGCTGCGGGGAGGCTTGACATCAAGGTATTACGAACGACTGAACGGAACGGCAGCCAATGAAAACGCAGCCTGTCAGATTCAATAGGCAGAAAAGTATCTGACGGCTGGTCTGGTTGGCTGAGAATTTGACTAAATGGAGTCTTTTCAAGCTTGTGGCTAATGCAATACAGCTCTGGACCAGGGGTTGCACGGGCTACTGAACTAGTTCTGCTACTCTATAACCGTGTGACAGCCATATACACCGAAAAAAAAATCTAATCAAAGGCTTGGGTCATAAGATTTTTTTATGTTTTTGAAATAAGTCTCAGAAATACAAATAGAGTAAAAAAAAAATAGAGTAAAAACTAATAAAATCAGAAATACAGTAAAAACTGTAATATTGTGAAATATTATTACAATTTAAAATACTATTTGAATATATTTCAAAATGCAATTTATTCATGTGGTCAAAGCTGAATTTTCAGCATCATTACTCCAGTCTTCAGTGTCACTTGATCCTTCAGAAATCATTCTAATATGCTGATTTGCTGCTCAAGAAACGTTTATTATTATTATCAATGTTGAAAATAGTTGTGCTGCTATATATTTATTGTGGAAAATGATGTGATGCTTTTTTTCCAGGATTCTTTGACAAATAAAACACTCAAAATAACAGCATTTATTTGAAATAGAATGCTTTTGTAACATTGTTGATGTCTTTAATGTAAATTTGATCAATTTAACGTGTCCTTGTATTAAAGTATTCAATTCTTTTAAAAAATCATACCCCAAACTTTTGAATAGTAGTGTATATACGTCTTACAACTAATATATATGTAACTAATATATAATATATTTTTTACATAAAATGTTTAAATATAATACACACACACACACACACACACAGTATATATATATATATATATATATATATATTTATACAACAGTTCGTTCTGGTTCTCAAATCTGATTGGTTGAGAACCGTGAGATATTGTACTGGTATCACTACAGGAACGCCCTTTCACAATTTTGTATCACTCCGCTTGTTCTAGCCGGGTCTATGTTTTTTTTAATTACCGGTATTCACTGAGATAATCGTAGAGTACGGTAGTTAATATAAGAAGAAACGTCTAGCTTCGCGGTCTCTCTCTCTCTCATTTGGATGCACGTCTTGCCGCATTGTTTCTCTCTTATAACCTCATTATTTCTCACTAATAACCTAACTGAAGCAGCACATGCCCTTGATACGAATTCTAAAAGTGACGTATGTTTAACTGTCAACTTGAGCTTTGAATCCGGGGCAGAAGGAAGTAGTTTTATCACAAAAGAGGGTTTTATTAGGCACTCCATTGTTTCTTGTTTAATTACACACATGTTCCGTCGAACTGTTGTATAAACGCAATATCGCTCTTGTACTTGAGTGATATTGCTCATATATATAAAATAATGTATAAAATACTGAAATTTAAGTTAATTCAGTGCACACATAAGCTAAATTGCTTGCCAAAACCACACTGCGACAACTCAAATGTCACCCATAGGCTGACAGCAACTCGGATGCAACATGACATTTTTGCACTGTAATTGACAATGTAGGCCGCATGAATCTGGCGAGCGAGATATGCATGCTTTCCTTCTCACCAACATCATCATTCTCTCCATCAGTGCAACTTTGGATTTTTCAGATAAAGGCTGATGTTGCATTGTGTTTGTGAGTCATTTTCTTAATGTAAACACTGACCTACTGACTGGTCGACTGCTTCTCTGGCAGACTAAATGAGCAGCAAGCACAACTCTGGACGTATTTGTATAGATACAGGCTTAAACGCACAACAGATTGTAGCAATAAAAAATTAAATGCCGATTAAATGATCTAATGCACAGATTCACATGGTCTGTGAATTATGATTACGTTATTCTGCTAATTTACAGCACCTGCATAAGCGGTTGGCTTGGCATCTGGGGGAATCACTCAGTCATCTGCATAATTCGTTTGTAAGGCAGCTTAAAGCAGCAAGCCATTTGATAATGAGTTGACAAGCTAATTTTAAACTTGTCAACAAAATTTAGAGTGATTATCATTTTTTGTGGGAAGTTGTTTACCCAGCTGGATGAAGGCCATGTTTAGCTGGCTGATATAGCTGGAAATGAAGATCTTTGTGATGCTGCAAATTAGAGAAATCTGCTCTCTGCTGTGCTCCTTAGGCATATGTTATAACCTGCTGCTGTGAGGGGTGCCATATGCAATAAATACTGTTTTAATGCAATTAAGAATGAAACTTTTAAAGGACACATGCCAAAGAAAACTGGACTTTCTTAGCTCTTTTGAAATAAAAGACCTTGGTAAAGTGTAGACAAACTTGCGTTTCATACTAGAGTTTTGGAGTCTATCTGACATGAAAATCCACTTTGGTTGGTTGATGTGAATGTGGTTTCAATTCCATTCTTGAACAAATATATCAAATATACTTGATATATTATAAATACGTATTAAACTTGGAGTAAAAACCTGACAATTTACTACTCACAAAATTGTGTGGCTCTGAGTTGCACTCAAGGTTTTGAGTCCAATTGACATCAGAATTCACTTTGGTTGGTTGGTGTGAAAGCAGTTTCAATTCCATTCCTAAACAAATATATTAAATATATATGAAATATGTTTAATATATAATACATATTTGTTAAACTTGGGAGAAAATATCTGTCAATTTACTATAATTTTGTGACTGAGTTTCCATTTGTCCATTTGACATCAGAATTCGCTTCAGATTGTTGGTGTGAAAGAGGTTTCAGTTCCATTCATGAACAAATATATTAAATGTATATTAAATATATTTAATATATTATAAATGTATATTAAACTTGAAAGACAAAAATCAGTCAATTTACTGCTCAGACATAATTTTGTGACTGAGTTTCATGCTTTTGAGTTCATTTGACATCAGAATTCACTTTCATTGGTTGGTGTGAAAGTGATTTCAATTCCATTCTTGAACAAATATATTAAATATATATTTTAACTATTTATTAAATTTGGAAGTAAAAATCTGTCAATTTACTACTCTGACATAATTTTGTGACTGAGTTTCACACTTTTGAGTCCAGTTGACATCAGAATTTGCTTCAGTTGGTTGGTGTGAAAGCGGTTTCAATTCCATTCTTGAACATATATATTAAACATGTATTAAATATATTATAAATATTTATTAAACTTGATAGAAAAATCTGTCAATTTACTACTCGGACATAATTTTGAGTCTGAGTTTCACTCAAGCTTTTGAGTCCATTTGACATCAGAATTCACTTCAGTTGGTTGGTGTGAAAGCGGTTTCAATTCCATTCTTGAACATATGTGAAACATGTATTAAATATATTATAAATATTTATTAAACTTTGGAAGAAAAATCTGTCAATTTACTACTCAGACATAATTTTGTGAGATTGTGTTTCGCTCAAGCTTTCGAGTTCATTTGACATCAGAATTCAGTTCAGTTGGTTGGTGTGAAAGTGGTTTACATTCCATTCTTGAAAGCATATATAAAATATGTATTAAATATATTATAAATATTTATTAGACTTCTAAAGAAAAAATTGTCAATTTACTATGACTTAATTTTGTGAGTCGGAGTTTCACTTAAGGTTTTAAATCCAATTGACATTGGTTGGTTGGTGTGTCACTTTGGTTGGTTGGTGTGAAAGTGGTTTGTATTCTTAAATTCAAGAACCTAAAAAAAAATCTGTCAAATTACTGCTCTGACATAATTTCGTGACTCTTCATTAGAAATTTGAAACTGACTGTCCACCACAGTTGCGCTACATACACTCTAAGAAATGCTGGGTTAAAACAACGGTTGGGTTGTTTTGACCCAGTGGTTGGGTTCAAAACAACCCAACCGCTGGGTCAAAACAACCCAATAGCTGGGTTTGTCCCTTTTTAAGCCAGCGCTGGGTTATATTTAACCCAGCATTTTTTAGAGTGTATGATGTTTAAAGAATCAGACTAACACAGCATATCCTTGTCTTCATATTACTTCCTTAATATATCTTTGAAAAATTACTATAATTATCCCTGCGTTTACCTTTCATGTAGTCACATTTATAACGTACTAACAGACATTTTTAGGTCATTAACATTAGTATTAGTGCATGATTAGCTTTGAGTGAAGCTGCCACAGAGTTCATCGCTGCTTTGAAATCAAATTAATCAGTGAATAAGTCAGCAAAATTACTAAAATGAGGCTTTAAAAAGTAATATCTGTGTTTCTTTAAAAAGGTGGTTTGGAGAACGGTTCGCGGTTCACAATTGGAGTGACAGCAATCCATCTTTCCAGCTACCTGTCACACTTACTCCAGTATAATGCACTTCTCAGGACTGCTTGTCTCTGAATAAATTGCCTTCGGTGAACTACTGCGGTGCTGAGGTTAACCAATCTTTACAGAGGTCATTTACATGTCTTCTTAAAGGTGCAGTAGAAAAAAATAGTAAGTTTAATTCCAAAATCAGAAAGAAGTTGAAAAATTACCATGTAAAACTGCATTCTGTGCAAGAAACCTTGAATAGCATTACAAATGGACTTGAGGAGGACAAAACGCTACACAAGTTTAATATAAGCCCCCTTTCCATCACTTTCAGGCATAACTCTTGTAATATTTAACACCAAAGTGCTTCAACATTTAATTTGGTGGTTTTCATGCATAACAAGGCTTCTGTGCCGCCTGATGGCTCATTCTGTCTGGTTGTATCTCACATGTGGTCTGTGTCAGTCTATTTTTGACTCTCATCTTCCTTCTATAAGCTGTGATTGAAGATTTGACGCATTCTCCTCTCAGCGAGATATGCATTTCTGCTCATTTATCTCCCGAAATGTGGTTATTTGCATTAATATATGTCAGTGATAAAACGATCACTTGAATCAGTACTACATTTCTCGCTCTCGCTCTGCTTCTAATGTCGTCTGTGTCTATTTATCTCACAGTCTCATCTTCTAACCAAAGGCTCTGCTTAGTGGCTTTATTAAAAGACGCACACATTATTTCTGTCTCTTTGAACCACACATACACGTATTTGCCTTTCGCATGGGTACCGAAATACACTTACGCCCACCAGTATATAAGTAGCTGTGCAAAAAAAATCTAAGCTGGAATTCCCATTAACGCTGCATTTTATTCGACAAACTCTATTCATGTATCCCCTGAGCTCAGAGATGGGTTTATTTGTGTGTTTTAATTAGAAAAATTCCCTCTTAATCGGCTATTCAGAATTAGGCTCTTAAAAAATTTTAGAAGAATGATTTAATTAGTGGGAAACGTCAGCCAGTCCCTGCCAGAAACGCTGCCAATGTCTCGCACATCTTGATTGTATTAGTTTGTGTATGTTGGTGTGTGTGTGGTCCAATCATCCAAACACACATGTATGTTTTCCAAAAGTCTGAGTGGAAATGTTTCTCTTTTGCATTCATTTGTAATTAAAAATAAATCTTAAAATGTCACAAATCTGCTTATTTGATCTCAAAATTGTGGAAAATCTCATATTTCTTCTGCTTTTTACATCATTACATTCTTATTTATTTACCGGTTTAAGTAAAAATCCCAGATTTTTTTATGTGACTATGTATGCATGTGTGCATCTAGTCTGTCTAAAAGATTGTGTACATTTGATTTATTGATTACAATGACTCAAGCTGCATGCAAACAGTGTTTTCGTAAAATATGCATGCATTTTGACTGCATATATGTATGAGCATGTGCATATACCTGCACTGTGCGTGTGAACACGTGTGTTGTGTTTTTCTTTTGGAAGCTAAACACTCTTGCCACATTTACCTCATTTATCTCACTTGTTTCAAACTGTGTTTGTGGTCTTTGGACGTGTTTTAAAGGAACATCATGTTTAAGAACCAAACAAAGCTAAAAACAAAACATGGGCATATGTGTGAGTTTGTGTAGATGTGTTTATTTTAAAGCACCATGGAATGGTTTGATGAATGATTTTAGTTTTCGAACTTAATAGCAGCCACAAAACTCCAGAGTTTCAGTCTTTAAAAAAATAGTTCACTCAAAAATGTTAATTTGTTGAAAATTTACTCACCTTCGGGCCATCCAATATGTTGATGTGTTTCTTCACTGGAAAAGATTTGGAGAAACGTGTAATTTTGTCACTTGCTCGCCAGTGGATCTTGAATGGGTGCCGTCAGAATGAGAGTCCAAACAGCTGATAAAAATAATCCACAAGTACTCCACTTGACTTGAGTCCATCAGTTATTGTCTCGAGAAGAGAAAATCTGCATGCTTGTAGGAAACAAATTCATCATTAAGATGTTTTTAACTTTAAGCCATTGCTTCCATCTAAAATGAGCCCTCTATCCATAACATTGTTTTCTCCAGTGAAAAAGTCACTGAATCTGGAGAGAAATATGAACTGATCGATTCAAGTCAAGGCTTGACTATTTTGGTGGACTGGTATTTTCAAGTTAGGACTTTTTTGCTTTTCCCTTACAAGATATTAATTGATGGACTGGAGTGATGCGGATTACTTGTGGATTATTGTGATGTTTTTATCAGCTGTTTGGACTCTCATTCTGACGGCACCCATTCATCGCAGAGGATTCACCGGTGAACAAGTGATGCAATGATACATTTCTCCAAATTTCTTTAATTAAAAAACAAACTCCACAGTTTGGATGGCCTGAGGGTGAGTACATTTCCAGCAAACTTTCATTTTTGGGTGAACGGTTCCTTTAAAGTGTGTTATTTATACATCTCTTATATAAGACATAGATCGTCCGGCCATTAAAATATAATACAGTAATTGAGACCAAGTCGGAAACTATCTTTATCCATGTGCGTGTGTGTGTCTCACCCTCAAAACTTGATTTAGTATCAGAAGCCGGAAAGAGGGAAGAGATGGCCTGATATCCAACTTCACCAATCGGATAAGAGACACCAATACAGCTCAGTCCAATAGACTCCACTTCCTGAGATATAATCCAATCTCAAAGATCAAATGTCGTCTTCAAAACAGTACGATCCACACCACTAGACCAACTAAAGGAGTAAAGGATTATCTGTGGTTATTAAGTCCAGAAATCTACTGGAGTCTCTGCCTAGCAAGTTAAGCTTACGAAAAATCATTAGTTTTAACATCATAGACTGTGCCTTGGAGTTTTTATTCTAAAAACACACACTATCTGCCTGAAATAAATACCAATATTTTAACTGATACAGTTACAGGGGTCATATGATGCGATTTCAAGTTTTCCTTTCTCTTTGGAGTGTTACAAGCTGATTGTGCATAGATAAGATCCCTGAAGTTGCAAAGACTAAAGTCTCAAAACCAAAGAGATATTCTTTATCAAAGTTAAGACTCTGCCACGCCCCCCTAAAACGGCTCATTCTAACACGCCCCCACATATCTACCACACTATATGGAAATATTTGCATAATGCCACCCAAATGTTCACGCAAAGAAAGAACGCGTGGTTTCAGTAACCGCAGTTAGTGTTGAAGCAGCCATGTCAGGGAGAAGCTGTGTGTTTCTAGGCGAAAGCAAAAGCACTTTATTTAGCCTTCCGAAAGTAGATGCATTTAGGAATCTTTAAGATTACTTACAACAGAAAAGCAATGCATTTTATGGACGACCGTTTCGTGAACCTAGGAGAGGAGGTAATTCTGACTTTACTATGACAATCTGGCGCTTCTGAATCAGCTACTGTTTTGTTATTAGTTTAAATATTTGCTATTGACTGTTCAAATGCGGAGTTTTGCGCATCGTGTGTGTGTGTGTGTGTGTGTGTGAGGGGAACAGGGTCACATAACAGGAGAGTGAACTGCTTGTCAGAAATCATAGCACGTCAGCTGTCTTAACCGTGGCTTGTGTACTGCAAACGCATACCAGCTTCATCACTGTGTCTGTCACGCTACTCTGTTCCCCTTTCGGGCTTGAACTGATGGTAAAACTAACGACATTATTAACTGTCTTGATATTTACTTTGAAAGCTGAAGCTCGCGATTATGGTAAGGGGCGTTATATTTCCGACGAGTGGTTGCGGTGCTTGGCACTGGGTCAGCTGGCCAATCAGAGCAGACTGCGCTTGTCGGAAGGAGGGACTTTGTAGAAAACAAAGCGTTTGAGAGAGGCGGGGCATAGAGGACCTACAATAATGTACAGTATTTGAAAAATAATGTGTTTTTTGAACATTAAAGCATGTCAACATATTCTGTTACACCAAATACACAAAATAATGATCTTTAAAAAAGCATCATATGACCCCTTTAAGTGAAGTTTCTCAATTTTTGATATGAGATAGGATGCCAATTTACTGAAGATTGCTCTCTCTAATTGAACTCTCTTTCAGTCAGTGAGGAGAAAACATCACAAATATACACAGAAAGCTGCGAAGAAGTCAAGAATAGTTCACCAAAATGAAAATTGTCATTTACTTACCCTCATCTTGTTCCAAATCCGTATGTTGTTTATTCAGTTATTCAGCTCTTTTCCAAACAACCTCTGATCTGTCTAATCTGTCAAACTCCCAAAAACACAATAAAATTATTTTAAAAATGTTATAAAGTGTTTTGGCTGCATGGACAATATGACGATATATATATCATTGATATAAGTGATCACCAGATCACTTAGACCAAGCTATTTTGTATTTAAGTAAAGCATTCACAGGCAAATTTGCTTTATGTATTTCCTCTGCATCAAAGTCATGCACATATAAATGTCAGGAAACACGATTCCTGGCTGCATCTTTGGTAAGTTGTAAGGAACACTATATCGAGTCCAACAACCTTTAGTTTGAACTGATAATTGTTTGTTTTACTCGCATTTGCACTGTTTTCCTATTAAATCCAGTCATGCAGCAGGCTCTTTTACCACTCAGTCCGACTGAGGGGGCGTGTTCCGGCGTGAAAGTGACGTCAATGCATACCCTCTATTGAAAAGCGCCCTATTTAGGCTGTGTTGTCATTGCCCACTCAGTCCGACTGAGGGGGCGTGTTCCGGCGGGAAAGTGACGTCAATGCATACCCTCTATTGAGAAGCGCCCTATTTAGGCTGTGTTGTCATTGAATTTCACAGCTTTAACCAGTAGATGCTCTCCGGTTATGGAGTTTCGAGTGCTTTGAAACCATTGAATCAAGTAACTGGTTCAAATGATTCCAAGTATCGAAAGTTTCTCCCATCACCACCTCAGGCAGTAGTCTGACTCACGAAATAACTTATGAATTGTTCAAAAGGCTTACGAGCTCAAACATTTAATTCAGAGTGATTAATCCTTCTCTAAATGAACTCACCAAATCTGTCAGGCCAGCTACAGAATCAACACATGACTCATGCATTAAAATTCATCATTAGCTCAATATAGTCATTAGTGTGCGTTTGTCTGCTGTGTCTCCAAATAAGCAAAAGCTTTTTGTCACTGTTCATGGTTATCCTTATTTTTATAGCATACCGCTAGATATGGTAATTAATGGAATGAAATTGATAAGAAGGCCCACTGACAATGAGTAAAATGGTAGCTTAGAGAACAAATGTGTTTTCACTAAAATGGTGGTGATGAGTTTTGCTTCTCTAAATGAACTCACCAAATCTGTCAGGCCAGCTACAGAATCAACACATGACTCATGCATTAAAATTCATCATTAGCTCAATATAGTCATTAGTGTGCGTTTGTCTGCTGTGTCTCCAAATAAGCAAAAGCTTTTTGTCACTGTTCATTATTTTTATAGCATACCGCTATATATGGTAATTAATGGAATGAAATTGATAAGAAGGCCCACTGACAATGAGTAAAATGGTAGCTTAGAGAACAAATGTGTTTTCACTAAAATGGTGGTGATGAGTTTTGAGAAAGGCTGGAAACCTTGCACTGCATTCAGTTCAACCAATGACTCTTATGAGCCGATTCTTTGCAGTGATTCAAAAACATACAGCGCAAATGACATTCGATTCTAAAAAGAATGACTCTTATGAGCCGGTTCTATGTAGTGATTCAAAATCATAGCGCAAATGACGTTCGATTCTAAAAAGAATTACTTTTATGAGCCGGTTCTTTGTAGTGATTCAATAACGCAAATTACGTTCGATTCTGAAACGAATGACTCTTATGAGCCGATTCTTTGCAGTGATTCAAAAACATACATCGCAAATGACATTCGATTAAAAAAATAATGACTCTTATGAGCCGGTTCTTTGTAGTGATTCAAAAACATTCAGCGCAAATGACGTTCGATTCTAAAAAGAATGATTCTTATGACCGTTTCTTTTGAGCGAGTCAAAAACAAACAGCGCAATCAGTAGCTGCGTCCCAAATGACACACTATACACTATGTACTTATACATGTATTTATGCACTAAGTACTATGTAGTTTGACTTCTGAATGAATGACTCTGAGTCGGTTCTTTTCGTGAATCAAACATCTTGCAACTATACGTTTTTAATGTAGTGTAGTTCAGTTAAGTTACTGAATGGTTGTTCATATGGCAACTTGTTAGGAATGCACATTATGAGTTTTGCCTGTAGTATTTTATAAAACTTAAATTTAAAAAAATAGCAAATCTTTTCCAATTCTAAATCATAAAGCCATTTTTTTTGCATTTGTGTCATCTCTAGAATGAAAAAAAGTCTTTGTACACACATTTTGCAAATTATAGTTTTACATTTATTTATTAATGAACTAGGGGTTTCACCATTTCTGCCACATATATGTCTTTTACATAAGCCAGTCATTTATCCACATCGACTACTTTTCTGGATGACCAGTCAACTAGTAAAAATGAGCAGTTCATTTCTAAGCCCTGCTTCATCTTGTACATTTTAGCTAACATCCATCCACTCTTTGTTCTCTTCAATCAAGAATTCTAGCTAATGAGGGTCCAAAAGCACCAAACACTAACTCAATCACCATAATCCAGGTTCTCTAACATGCATAGGCCACGTGTGTGACATTACAGACACGCTCACACATGCACACTGAATAAATGTAAAAGAGGCAGTTTAAAGAGCCATACTCTGTGTCTAGGGTTCTCTAGATCTCGGTTTAACTGCTGTCTAGAGGGTCATTGACGGTTCTGCATGAGTAACTGAAAATAACAATCATTCTCCACAAACACAATTATGTCCTTTAGCACCAGGGCTCGACTCGTCTCGTCTCATTGGACCATTAGTGTCTGTTACGGTAAGCTGTGATTGGTCAATGGGGCTTGAGTTTCATAGCTTAAATGAGAAAATGTCACAAACATTCTCAGTCAGTCACGCTTAAACTCTCAATATGTGTCTGTTTTCCAAACAGTCCAGCTTTACCAGTATAAGCAATTTTTAGTAGCAGTGTAGCAGGACGAATCTACGTACAAGTGAGATGAGACAGGAATTTTATATTTTTGGGTTTGACTGACACTTTTATCCAAACTGACTTGCATTGCTTTCAATGTTTTAAGTTCATGTATTTGTCGGGAATGAAAGCCATGACTTGATGTAACTAATTTACTAATGATTCTCTAGTTGCATTGGAAAGGCTGAATTTCGAAATTCAGTGAGTCATTTGGTTCAAATGATTGGTTTTGTGAATCAGTTTGTACAGTTGGTTCAGTTTTTAAAAATAGATGTTAATTATGTTAATTTTTTGAGTGTTCACAGAAGGGAAATACATATTTCTTTAAATACTACCGATTATCACTATAATTATAATTAGTTTTGACACTAACTCTAATTAATAGATATATGTTGATATATAAGTATTAAAAAATATCAGTAAATATTTTTAGCTGTAATAATAAAATAAAATATTTATTAGCTATATATATATATATATATATATATACACAATAATATGCATAATTAATTCAAATGAATTAAAACTATATAAAAACTACAAAAGCTAAAGGTGACAAAAGCACACAAAAAAATTACTTTAGCAAAAATTAAAAAGAAAATGGAAAAATAAAAGCACATTCTGCTTATATATAATAATTACATTAACCAAAAGTGTCAGTAAAGACATTTTTAATGTTATAAATTGCTATTTTAAATAAAAAGCTGGTGTTTTGAACTTTATATTCATCTGTTTCCACAATCTCAGTCAGTCACGCTTAAACTCTCAATATGTGTCTGTTTTCCAAACAGTCCAGCTTTACCAGTATAAGCAATTTTTAGTAGCAGTGTAGCAGGACGAATCTACGTACAAGTGAGATGAGACAGGAATTTTATATTTTTGGGTTTGACTGTCACTTTTATCCAAACTGACTTGCATTGCTTTCAATGTTTTAAGTTCATGTATTTGTCGGGAATGAAAGCCATGACTTGATGTAACTAATTTACTAATGATTCTCTAGTTGCATTGGAAAGGCTGAATTTCGAAATTCAGTGAGTCATTTGGTTCAAATGATTGGTTTTGTGAATCAGTTTGTACAGTTGGTTCAGTTTTTAAAAATAGATGTTAATTATGTTAATTTTTTGAGTGTTCACAGAAGGGAAATACATATTTCTTTAAATACTACCGATTATCACTATAATTATAATTAGTTTTGACACTAACTCTAATTAATAGATATATGTTGATATATAAGTATTAAAAAATATCAGTAAATATTTTTAGCTGTAATAATAAAATAAAATATTTATTAGCTATATATATATATATATATATATATATATATATATATAACAATCGAATTTTGTAGCTTCTTATGTCATTCTTTTTGTTTTCTTATTTGTTTTTTTTATTTATTAAAATTATTGGAGCAGCATAATACAATGATTTTTGAAGGATCATGTGACACTGAAGACTGGAGTTACGATGCTGAAAATTCAACTTTGATCACAGGATTAAATTATTTTAAAATGTATTACAATAGAAAACAGTTATTTTAAATAGTACAAATATTTTACAATATTGCTGTTTTTACTGTTTTTTCATCAAATAAATGCAGCCTTGAAAAGAAAGAAATATATATATACAAACCTGCAGCCATAACCCAAACCTCAACCCTCAAATCCTCTATACTGACCATAAACTAAACCAAAGGAAACAAGCTTCACTCAGCAGAATAAAACAGTCCACCTTTCACCAGAATGTCTCTGCGATCTCTGTCCTCACCACTAATGTAATTGTGGTATGAAGCCTCGAGTCACCGGCTCTGAGCTTCAGTAGTTGTATGTGTCTCTGAGGCCTGTATGTACACTAGAGATTGGCAGCCAGTCAAATCCAGAGCGGCTCCAGAATGGTGTTAACATCAGGAGTTCATCAGTGCTTGCCGCGTGCCGCTGCATGCATGAGACAGATGTCTTAATAATAAAAACAGCAGCCTTCATAAATGGAAGAAACAAAATCAATAATAAACATAAAATAGCTGGGAAAACAATATGCCTGGTTGCCATCATAAAAAAGTGCACTTCACTAAAATAATTGTTATTCCTTTTGCTCTGCCAACGCCTACGCTTCTGAACTTTCTGTGTGTCTTTGCACGTAATCGATGCTCTGCGTCCATTAAATAGATGTTCATCTGCCTGTTGGTGGGGAATCGTAGATCTTGTGGTAATAAACATCATGTAGGCCGGTGGCTCTGACCTCTACATCACACCCTTTGTCCTTCAGCCATGAGCAAACACACACACACACTAATCTGAAGGTGCAAAAAGCAAAGCTGTCTCTTTCAATCTATGCCACTTTGCACCTGTTTTCTCTAACACACTTTTTATGTCTCTGCATTATAATGACTTTATTGGCTTATATTGTTGGCCAGCCTAAGGCACACCTGTGCAATAATCATGCTGTCTAATCAGCATCTTGATATGCCACACCTGTGAGGTGGATGGATTATCTCGGCAAAGGAGAAGTGCTCACTAACACAGATTTAGACAGATTTGTGAACAATATTTGAGAGAAATAGGCCTTTTGTGTACATAGAAAAAGTCTTAGATGTTTGAGTTCAGCTCATGAAAAATGGGGGCAAAAACAAAAGTGTTGCGTTTATAATTTTGTTCAGTGTATATAGACAAGTATAAAACAACAAAAACTACAAAGAAAGCAATACAATTATTTTAATAAAAATGGAAAATATAAAATAAAACCTGATTAAAAATATTATATATATAATATGAAGCAGCATTACTGTTTTTAACATTAATAATAATAGTAATAATAATAATAATAATAATAATAATAAATATTTCTTGAGCAGCAAATCAGCTTATCAGAATGATTTCTGAAAGATCATGTGACACTGAAGACTGCAGTAATGATGCTGAAAATTCAGCTTTGCATCTCAGGAATAAAATACAGTTTAAATTACATTTTAAATCATAATAGTATTTTACAATAATACTGTATTTTTTCATCAAATAAATGCAGTCTAATCCAAAGCTGTCCGTTTATGCCACTTTACACCAAATTTCTCCAACACACACACTTTTATTTCTGTGCATTATTGCGGCTTGTATTGTTTTTAAATTAGGCTAATTATAATTAGTACATCCTAACCTTACGCCTACACCTTAAAGAAACCTTTTGGCATTGTTAGATTTTAATTAAGATATTATTTAATCCCTTTATGAAGCTGTTTCCATCGTGAGAGCTATACAAAGAAGGCTATTTCAGCCACTCTCATTTGGTCTCATCAAAGATAGCAAACCTGACCCTCACCCACTCACCTCGTGCGTTTGATGTCAGCTCTGCATGATAAGTGGATATCCGCCTAACAGCACACCAGCGGGACAGAAAAATCAGCCCCTCCTGCCCCCATGCAGTCAGGGGGGCACAATGGAAATCGATTTGTGCATTATATCATGGCTACATTAATTACACGGCAGTTCATTTCTAAAAGGCCCCGTAGCCGCCCGTGATCATCACTCTGACACTCAGCTGGACGCGCTCGAGCTTCAGCACGAGTAGACCAGCGCACTTATGCAGCGCTGACCCATTTATCACTGCTACCGCAACGTCCTGTTCTCAAATACAGTGCAGTACAACACAATTCAGTCTTATTAATGGAGAGTTTTGTCTGTTTGCAGGCCCAAAACTAAATTGCCTGCAAACAGACAAAACACAAACAGTGGGTAGAAGGCTTGAGTCGGGGTAACTAAAATTAAAACCATAAAAATAAAAAAATTATTAACATGAACAAAAACCTTAAACTTGGACACATAAAAAAAGACAAGAACACACAATAAAATAAAAAGTGAAATTTAAAGTGAAAATTGTTATCTGTTATCTGTTATCTGTATCTATGAGTTATCTGCTTTTGCAAATGAACTCTTCATATATATATATATATATGAAGTGAAAATGAAGTATGCAATTAAATATTTATAATTTAAATATATTTTAACTTATAATTGCATAATGTAATCTTTAAATAATAAATCATTATTAAAGAAATTACTGATACAATACATGCATTTAATGTAAGTATAACATGCACATTAATGATTTCCCGTGCGCAGTAAATTATGCCAAACCGTCCGTCCGTCCGTCCGCGTGTGTGTGTGTGTGTGTGTGTGTGTGTGTGTGTTCTCGTCCGGTAGGCTGCGCTATGCTCGCACCCGCAGGAGTCGCTCTTCCCCCCTTCCGTGCGCGCGCTTCCCCGGTCCCACGCCGAGCGAGTGTGTGTATGTGTGTGTGTTTGTGTGTAAGAACGCGCGTGTGTGAACGCCGGAGCACATTGCTGTTGCAGGAGCTTCGGCGAGACGGTCGCTCTACCGATGCGCGGTCGGATACGGAACTCCTCATGGATACGGCAAAGTAGCGCGCCGGCGCCTGTCACTCACCGAGCGGATTTATTACTCACGAGGATAGGTATGCGAAATGAAGTCATATGCAATGTGCTTATTGATCAACTAACTGCGTTTGGGAGTGAAAGTTGGCTGGGCAGCGGATGGGGGCAGACTGAATGAAGGGGGGCAAGTACTGAAGCAGGTTTATTCCGCAGTAAAGGCATGCGTTGTGTTGGCTGTGTTACTCTTTTGGGGTTTAGGTAGACCTTTTGCAGTGGATCTTACGGGTAAATTGTGGTTGTGCATTGATGTTGTGAGTGCATTCAGGAGAAGTAGCCTGATTTAAGTTGTCATGGGGGAATATCTGTACATAGAGGACTTGTGGACATGCAGAGGGCAGAGAAAGTTGTCGGAGGTGTGGTGGATGTTAAAGGGGTCATATGATGCTGCTAAAAAGAACATTATTTTGTGGGGGCTTTATGCAAATCTTCCCACATAGTGAGGTAGGTATGTGGGGGCGTGTTCGAACGAGCCGTTTTAGGTAGGTGTGGCTAACTCTTAACTTTTATAAAGAATATCTCTTTGGATTTGAGACTTTAGTCTTTGCAACTTTACAGATCTTCTTTATGCACCAAGAGCTTGTAACACTCTAAAGAGAAAGGAAAAAATGAAATCGCATCATATGACCCCTTTAATGCATGCCTGGTGCAATGACAAGGTGGAGAGCTCACAGGGTCCCGGGCATCCATGAAAGTGCTGTAAATTTACAGGCGGCCCCCGGTGCATGTGTGTGTATGAATTCTCAAAGGGCCCAGTGCATCTTTTAATTAAAACCCACGGAGCACATACACACAAACTGCACACTTCAGATCCTCCACTAGAGAGAGAGAGTGTGTGTGTGTGTGTGCTGCACGTATTAATGTGCTGAATTCACTTTTTTCTCTCTATCCTCATAAGATTGGCTTCACACCGCTCTGCGCTCGGATGATGTTGGCGTGCTCTGCACATCAATGGGAGACACTCACTCTCTGAAATGCGACACTGCCCTGCGTTAGGCGAATACAGCGCGATATAGGGTCAGCTAGACACAGATATGTGCATACTTGCATACATAATCATATGCATGCTTGCATATAGAGAAAAGTGCATGCCAATTCACTGTGATTGCTAAAAAAAGAAACTCTTTCATTAGAAATGTAAAGGAAATTGTGAACTACCTCTGGTTTGTTTTTCCACCAACTCTCACTTTTATAGATGACTCACTTATTCCCAGCATTAGATTAGTTTTGATATGCTTTTGCGCTGCTTGCAGCCTCGGGTTGAGTTTTGGGACAAAGCCAGGCTGGGTCAGGCGGTGTATATTTATGAGAAATCTTTGATTGGTAATTTGGTTTGTGAAGAGATATTGTGATCCACTTTTGAAATGAAAGGTCCGCTCAACCCAAAAATGAAAATTCACCCTCATGTTGTTCCAACACTGTATGACTTTCTTTCTTATGTAAAACACAAAAGGAGTTATTTTGAAAAAAATGTCTCGGCATCCATACAATGGAAGTCAATGGGGTCCAATATTGTTTAAATGCATTATTAGTGTTATTTTATTTATATGGCCAATACTGATATCTAGAGACCACATTGGTTAATATAATGTGGACATTTACATAATACCATTTAAAAATAATAATTGAGATCCACAACCATACTGAAATATAAATTGAAACATTTATTTAACTAAATTTACTATAATATTTGGCATTAAATCGAGGAATGTTTCATCCAAAAATGAATACTTTGTCATCATTTTATCATCTTCATATCATTCCAAACCTCTATGACTTTTTTCTTCTGTGAAAGGCAAAAGAAGATATTTAGCAGAAATCTGTGCTGCTCTTCTCTATACAATTAAAGTGAATGGTGACCATGGCGTGTCTGAGTTTTTCACTGTCTGTCACTGTCTGTTCCTCACATATATGTTGCTAACATATGATTTCTGTAGACTATATAGCGCACAAGCTGTATGGACTGCTTTTATAACGCCTTTATTGTGCGTTTTAGAGCTAGACCGAGTTTGGTCACCATTCACTTTCATTGCATGGAAAAGAGCAGCTTGAAATATCTCCTTTTGTTTTCCACTGGAGTTTGGAATGGCATTTTGAGAGTAAATTAATTATTATTGTTATTATTTTCAGCAATGCTAATCTCAAAATGGCTGATGTATCAATCTAGCACTAGATAATATGACTCAACCTTATGTTTGTTAATGCATTTGTTTCCCTTTCACAATTGAATCACCATTGGACAGCGCAGCAAAGCGATGCAGTTTGGAATGGCATTTTGAGAGTAAATTAATTATTATTGTTATTATTTTCAGCAATGCTAATCTCAAAATGGCTGATGTATCAATCTAGCACTAGATAATATGACTCAACCTTATGTTTGTTAATGCATTTGTTTCCCTTTCACAATTGAATCACCATTGGACAGCGCAGGAAAAAAGCGATGTGTTTATGCTCTGCTAATGCACAAACTATAAAACATCAAACCACAGCGGAAACACATATTAAGATTATGCTCAAAGTGCGTCTAAGAACCGAGTGAGTGAAAGAGGAGCTATTTAGTCTGTGTGGAGCGACACACACTTTTGTCCATGTTCCAAACAGCTGTCTGTTCGGATACATGATATGTTTTCTGGAAAACATTTTTTTTACTGGTCCACCTGTTCAGTGCCGTTTGTCCTTTAATGCATGCATCAGTTTGTGTGTGTGTGTGTGTGTGTGTATGCGGGTAGAATGACCTCCACGTCGCTGATCAATGCCGACGTTCTCCCTTAGAAATGGAGGGATGTGTCCCCGTGTGGGGCGACCCTTCCCCCATCTGTTCCCAGCGCAGCCCAGCTTGTGTGTGCGAGCCCATTCTCAGCATCTGTCTTTGCCAAATGCCAGGACTCAGTGGACGCTTCACATTAAAATCAGCGGCCCGCTCCACATGTATGAGGGGGTAGGGAGTCCTGATGTGCCGTTGTTGCGTCTCCCAGCGTCCGCGCCATTGTTTGTGTGCGCTGTGTGTGTGTGTGTGTGTGCGTGCTTTTGTTCTCCGCTTGCGCTGGAATGCTCTTCAGTGCTGTGTCAACTGTAGAGACCCCCTCAGATCCCGTCCTGCACCCCGCGGCCCCTCTCTCCAATGTTTTCCTAGTTTTTCAGTCTTAATTTGTTTTGTCTTGCCCTTCTAGTTTGTCATTTTTCATAGAGGACTGAAAGACGGAGTAATTAGAGTGGGCTCTTTCTGAAAGCTTCTTTCTGTGTGCGGTCAGCAGGACAGGGGCCGCACTTATAAACAAATGTCTAAGACAGTCAAACACAAGAGTCTCTGGTGCTGTGTCTCAAAACCTAGTGAGCTGCCTACTTAGGTAGCATTTTTTGGTATTATAAATGCATTTCATAGCTTGCTTAAGAGACCGTGGCAGATATTGTGGCACTCTGTTGTATCTTATTGTACTAAATGATTACTATTTTCATATGCTATTATTTAAATGGAACTTTAAAAACACTTTGGTATTAACACATAATACATGTCAACAAAAACATTGAAAAAAGGGAATTTTCCAAGTAAACAATTCATATACTATGGTATTTATGTGGTACTCCAAAGAATACCAGGGTATTACCATGATATCATGCTCACAGTATTAACATGGTACATGTGCAAAACTATTGAGTGTTTTCTAGTGATGTGCCAGTTTTTTTTTTTTTTTTACCGAAAAGTTTTTAAGTAGCCGAAACGTTTTTGCAATTTAAATTTGGTCAACGAACCGGTTAAACTCTTTATGCTGTTCAGGGTGTAATGTTCTTGGTTGATAAATTTAACCATTTGAAGTAAAGTTTTCAGGAATGAAGCGCATCAAAGTAATTTTTTACTGAAACATAAACTGAAAGTTTTCATTTAGCTGAAAACTAAAAATAAAGTTTCTGTAATTAAATTTGGGTCATTTAACTCTTTATGCTGTTCTGGTTGTTATGCTTTTGGCTGCTAAATTAAAACAGTTGTAATAAAATTCTTGGGGAGTGAGGCACTGAAATTATTTTTTTTAACAAAACACTAAGACCAAAAGTTTTCGTTCGGACAAAAAAAAAATTTCTGTAATTAAATTTAATTAAATGGGTCATTGAACCTTTCTGGCTGTTCAGAGTGTCCTATTCTTGGATGATAAATTATAAACCAGTCATAATAAAGTTGCTCAAGTATGAGGTGTTAAAAAAATTTTTTTTTTTTTGGAAATGAGACCGATTTTTATTTATTTATTTTTTTCTGAAACCCAGAAACTGAAAGTTTTCATTTAGCCAAAAAGCTAAACTGAAAATGATGCTTCTGTAATTACATTTGGGTAATTGGGTAAACAAACATATGCTGTTCACGGTTTTGTGTTCTCGGGTGATAAATGAAAGTCTTATTAAAATTCTGCATTGAGAATTGAGTTGGCACTGAGCTGCGTCTTGATATATTTTGACAATTTTTACTCTAACAATAGCATATTTTTGTTAACGGTAAAGTCCATCCAATCTGCTGACGTTTACTTGTAACTTATCCACATTGTATACTCGAATCGGTACCGATACAGTCGAAACACATCCCCAGAAACACGCTACTTTAATGTCACTGTTTCTGTCAATGATTTTGACCCTCTGAATTTATTCGACTGAAAATACGTAAATTGCTATTTCAACCTGTTTTCGGTTGCGTAATTTTGGTGCATTACCAGTGTCTTTGAAATTGAAGTTCCAAAACAATGGTATTACCATGGCACTATATCTCAAAATCATAGTATTTCCATTTTTTCTTTTTTTTTTTGTTAATATTGATGTTGTCTAGATTTTCACATATTTTCACTTAATTTAAAACCAGTCAAGTTAGATTAAAACACTCAAGCACCTTGTTTGGACAAAAGTCACACAGGTCTTTTCTTCTCTGTCTGTCTTTGTCTTTCATTTGCGTTTCTCAATGATCATAGCAGCTAATTAACAGTGTTGTAATTAGTCAGGTAATAAAGCTTCAAGTCAAGAACAACTGCTCAAGGGAGCGTCTTTTAATGAGCGCTGATGCTGTTGCGGCATCGACTGCGTTCAGCGGCTTTGCAGTGTGTGTGTGCTGTTTGCTTTCTTGGGAAAGAAAGTGAGAGTCTTTTAGAGTGAGTCAAAATGAGTACATTGGGTTTGATCCAGCTCGGTAGACCAGGAGAGAGAAAGAGAAAGCGAGCGAAATGCAGGGTTTGGTCCAGTATGGTCGACTGGTGGTTGAAATCTGAGCATGTGATTTTAAGGCTAAGAATACATCTCTGAACTACACACACCATGAGATGAACACAATATAATTGCTTTTCCAAGATTTCTGGAGTACGTTTTACGAGGAAATACTATTTAGTTTAAAATTTCATGTTTAATTCAATTGCAGTTTCTTGGTAATTATTTGTGAAATTTGGCAATTTTTGAGTGAATTTTTTTTCCTATTCAAATTTAGGAATAACCTACATAACTATATACCTATATAAGTTGACCCCATTAATTGAGTAGTACATTATTGCACGAGTAAACCATAATAACTTCATGTGTGCATGAGTGTTTTGTGTTTGTGTATAGCGTGATCCGTGTGTGTGTGCGGAGGCTGGTGAATGATGTGCTCTGAGCACATGCTTGTCGATTCGGTGACGCCCTTGTCTGTCTCGCCGGTGAGCCTGATGTGTATCGATCCAGGATGCCACCATCAGTGCCAACCACACATACACACACACACACACTAAAACATCCTCTGTGTTAACAGTCTGAGAAAAACTCTTCTCTTCCTGACAATCAAAAGCCACTTGATCATTAAACCAGCCAATCACGGCTCACTTTAATAGCAGCTAACCTAATCACAGCGTTCTTCTAAAGAAGCAACTCGGATAGGAAACTTATTGGCTTGTCTTTTAAAGAAACTCATTCTGTCCATCAGCGGACTGGCGATTATCTTAGTATCAGAGTCATTTGTTGATTGTGCAAAATCACAAAATAACGATTTTTTGATTGATTTTGCTTTAGCTTATGAAATGTGGTTAAAGTCAAAATGAAATCAGAATTTACCCTGTTTGTTTTCTTTCAAAATGTAATACAACACCACTTCAAACGACTTTCCTGTTCAGCTGATGTCATCAAGCCCTCTTATATTTAAACCCTCTCCTCCAATCACGTGTCATTTAATGTCATTCACCATCCAATCAGATTAAATAAATTCTCTCACTACATTTTTTTTCTTTTTAATAATCTTGTTTCACTAGGAAATGTGTGACCTGGTGAAAGTGAAATGGGGTTGTGAACTTCGTTTCATGTTGACTAGTAAAAGCAATTACCTTCATTGTTGTTGAAGGAGTGGAAAGGTTTTAGAGAGATGTCAAAGGTCATCGGATAGGTGTACGATTACAATGTAACATATGAAACTTTATCCCGGGGCCGGGTCAGCGTTTATCTGAAAACGCGTGACGTTAAATACTTAAAGCTACCCGAAAGCGATAACCATGTGTTCTGTGGAAACTTAAAGAATCTTTTTTTTTTTTAAAGCCTTTTTTGAAATATTTTTTGGTGCGTCTTTTATAATCATGGCTTAAAATCTGGTAAGGGCTAATTAACTGTAGCAAATCATGTCAAAATATATCATCTTGTATTGGAAAAGAACAAATTCCACTGAAGAATTTATACTGATGTGCATTTTGTATTAGATATGTTATCGTTCTTGACAGACAGCATGTTGAAGTCACAAATTCATTGACTTTTAAAAATTAAGTTTACATAGTTTTTTTTTTCCAGGAATGGATTGGCTTTGAAGAGCAAAGTTGTTTTAATTGTCTCTTACAACAAAAATCTTTTATTTAAACCCATGGAAATGCAGATTCTTTTGTAAATAATAGTGAAAAATCACCTTTTAAAATTATTACCCTTTTTTGCAGATTTTTACTTGTACCTTTACAAGTTTGTATTCTGAACAGTAAAACAAGGCATGTTACCAAACCTGATCTAAGCTGCATTTGTATGTTGTTTGAAATCCAGTTAACATTTGTGTTGAATTTAAGTAGTTTTTTTTTGTCATTCAGAACACTGTTTGTATCATAGGCTATACATACACAGTGTGCAGTAGTAGTTAGACAACTCGTTCTTAATTCACTCATTTTCACTCATCTTGTCCCTAGTGTGGATATAGTTTCCTCAAATTTGCGAAACAAATTGTAATTGCTAGTATAAATAAAACCTTATTTTCTCATCACGAAGTCATGTGATCAGAAATCCATAAAGTGCTTCTGTTTTTAACGTCATTTTACGTAAAGAGATATGTAAAGTAGCAATTACGTGTCCGTTCACGGACTGAAAACCTGATGCTACAAAGTGCGTTAACTTGCTTACAGTGCAGAAAAACTCATTTCGAAGTGATTAGAAACTTGAAATGGACCACCCACCCACGTCCGCTCAGACACATTCGTCTCTGCGCTCGTTGATATCTCCCATCCTCCTCCATTGTTTGTCCCTGATGTGTTTTTCTTAGGCTCCGATTCATTACATCAGTTGAGATAAATTCTGTTTTTCAGTGGCTTGATGTTACCGGAAGCAGGGGAGCAGCTCGTTTAGGACGCGGCAGTGGCGGGTCGATAGCTTGTTAGAGCTCCGTTTGACAAGATGTCGTTCGCAGAGGTAATTTACCCGTAAACTCGCTAAAGTTGCCACTTACGTCACTGTCGTCCCCATGTGGATGAGCACAAATCAAAAGCGCATTGATCGGCATGCAACCTTTCTAAGACAAACACCTGCCTGTGTGTTTGTGCATTTGCGATAGTAGTTTATTGTTGCTCTGTTGGTCAGTGTTCATTTGAATGTGAGTGTGTGATTCATAATTGATCAGGTCTTCGATAAAGGAGTTTTGTTGCTTTTTCCCTTACTGTGGTGATACCATTTTATGATCAACATAGTTATGTATATGACAGTTAATCATTCTAGTATTATTTAGTAAAACGTGGTTGTACTAGCGGCACTGATAGTGGTGGACTACAGAGGTTGTCATGTTGACATTTTTTTGTGGAAGATTTCTGGCCCATATTGTAAGGAGGCAGCAAATTTTTTTCAAAATCGCATTGAAAAATTTAAGTTCATAACAAATAATAAATTTGTTTTTAATATTCATATGGAAGATATTCAACTAATATTTTGAAAATAATCCAGTAAACAGTAAGCTAAATTATTTCATCATGATCTCATTGGGTAAGTTACTTAAACATAAATGTAAATGCCATTTACAATTACTTTTATTATGCCAAAGACATTTAATGTTTTAGTTTTTTTTTAAATTTCAACTTAAATGTAAAATTGGTCAGCATTGTGCTAGCTTAATTTTGAGGCTGTTTACATAAGATGTAAAGTGTATTGGTTTGATGTGTTTCAAATTATTTGTATGTAGATTTGCCTCATAGGTTCATAGTCATAAACAAGGTCATAGGTTCGATTCCCAGGGAATGAACTGATAAGATGTATGGCTTGAATGCAATGCGTAAAAATACATTAATATAAATCTAAAAGTAGCTAGAGCATGAATTGGATCCGCTTGCTTTTTGCACAAATTTGTTGATTATAAATGATTTTTTAGTGAAAATGTATGGGCCATACTGTAGGGAGGCAGCAAATTTCTTGAAAAATTAAAGTTTGTTGCATATAATAAATTAGTTTTCAATATTCTTAAAAAGAGTTAACTAAATAGTTCAATATTTTGAATTATATATAATTTTTTTGGTGAAAAAGAATAACATTATTTTGTGTATTTGGTGTAATGCAATGCAGTTTACACGGTTTAAGGTTCAAAAAACACATTATTTTCCACATACCATACATTTTTGTTGCCTCTCTCAGTCCTGCCTTTCTGAAATGCGTCCATTTTTACAAAGCTCATCATTCTGAAAAGCGAGGTGTGCTCTGATTGGCCAATTATCCAGTACGTTGTGATTGGCCGAATACCTCAAGCGTGTGACGGAAATGTTATCCCGCTTACCATATTTGGAAACACACAGCGTCTCCACGACATGGCGGTGGCGGCAACAATACTAGGGCTAGGTTTTGACACAAATTTTCACAAGCTTGCGATTCGATTCGATTACCAATTCGATTAGATTCAATATAGATTATTTTAGATATATATCAGGTACAGTACATACCAAATTTTCTCAAGGAAAAAATATTGCAATACAATGGACAGAATTTGAAATCTGAGACTTTGTTTCATATTAAAAGTACCAAAGTGCTTATTGCGATATATTGGATGGGACGTTCCGTCCACTTCAACGTTCCGTCCATTAACTGAAAACAGGCTATACTAATCGATTCTTGGGATTTAAGAATCGATATCATTCCGTAAAAATGAGAATCGATTAATATCGAGATATCGATATTTTTTACCCAGCCCTAAACAATACTACAGCGAGAATAAAAGTTACGCCTTCTTTCTTTGCATAAACATTTGGACAGTGTTATGCAAATCTTCCACAGTGATGTAGATATGTGGGGGTGTGTTTAAATGAGGCGTTTTAGGAAGGTGTGGCTGAGTCATAACTTTTATAAAGAATATCTCTTTGGGTTTGAGACTTTAGTCTTTGCAGCTTCTGCACGAACAGCTTATAACACACCAAAGACAAAGGAAAACTTGAAATCACATGATATGACCCCTTTAAAAAGTTAACTAAATAGTTCAATATTTTTTAAATAATCATGCAATAATCAAATGATCGAACTGATAAGATGCATACAATGAATGCAATGCAGTTAAGTTGGGTAAATGTAAATCTCAGAAGTAGAGCTTAAATCGGAGCCACTTGCTTTTAACACAGCTAGTAGTACATCTAGTAGGCTTTGCATTCCCAGTGAATGCATGAACCGATAAGATGTAAACTTTGAATGCAATGCAATTACTTTGGATAAAAGTGCCTGTCAAATGCATGAATCTATAAAAGTTGATTATAATGGAAGAGATTGAGTTTCGTTGTTGTGATGTGCCGCTTGCCTCCAATTTAGAGTCGGAATGTTAAAACTATCTGTTTAGAAATGATTATTGTCTTTTCTTGTGTTTACACTTGTTGATTTCATTTCAGAATCCATATTGTAAGTGGAAGGCTTTCTTCTTTTGATAAATAGCTCTTGATGGGGGTGGCGGTTTGGCCAGTTTATTTTTTCTGTCTTTTTGGGGGGCACAGGATTTTTAAGTTTGGGCACTCGATTGCACATTGGGCCCTGGAGTAAAGGGGCCCATCCATAAATTTAGGGAAATTCAGCAATAGTCATGGGTGGTATTTGTTTAGTGCATAAAATCATGTGTGTGTATCCATATGCATTCATTCATTGTGTATTCTGTGTGTTTGCACTTACTTAGTGGTTTATGTTGTTCTGCACTCAGTTGATTATCATATGTTTGTGTTTTGTGCATGTGTGTAAGCTCATACTCTATTGTGCTGTGCGTTTATGTGTTTGTTATAGCCAAGGGGATTGGTAAACTATGGCTGTTCTGCTCGTAATGGAAGTGGAGCGTGTTCAGACTGCACAGCTGCCTAAAGCTTTTTCTGTGTCTGTGTCTGTGTGTGTGTGTGTTTGTCTTTGCGAACACTTGTATGTTCTTCACGTATGGAGGGAGTGCGTTCAATGCAATTGTGGAGGTGTTTGCGACTCTGAGATCAGAGAGACTCTGTTTATGTGGGTTTAGTTAGCTGTACCTTAGGGACAAAACTGTCCACAGAAGTTAGCTAAACCTGACAGAAACCTCCCTTAAGGGACGTCCTCAAAGGTAAAATGATTCATAAATACAGTAAATACAAACTGTTTTCTTTTAGAGGTTGGCTTTGGGATTGCCTGTAGTCATAGAATTTGCTTTATAGTCTGTATGTACAAGTAAACTTGTGTGTTATCTGGTTTAGTGAGTTTTTACAAGCTGTAATTGGGTTTGGAGCTGAATATTACGGCTAGAAACACAAGCCACACACGTCGAAGGAGATAAAGTTTGGAAAAGCGAGGTTTAATGATGGAAATGGGGCTTGAAGACAGACTGGAAGCAGTTTCATTGCAGCAGATATGTTAGTGACTGGGTCTTTCAGAGTGTATGTGTATAAATAAAGTGTTCAGATTTGATTAGTTTTGAAGGTGAGGGAAGCCCAGGCACACTGACACACACACACACACACACACACACACACGCCTGTATGAGTCAGACATTCATGGCACTTTCTCTCAGTGTTTTTGGCAGTGTGCGGTCAGTGCACTTTTACCTGACTTAAATTCACGCTTATAAACACATACACAACACACAACGACACACTGATAGAAGCACACACACAAAGACACACATTTACTTAGCTGTCAACTTCTATTGTTTTTATATAGAGCTATTGCAATTGAAAATGCAATGGACTAAACATATCCCACACTGAAACTATAGGCCTAGCTGAAAAAGTTGAATTTGCAATTATTTTACATATTTAGTATTAATCACTTACTGAGGAAATTCCCAAATATTGTTAGATGTAAAAAAAAAAATTCCCTTTTCTTTTCTTTTAGTTTATGTGATTGCAATGAGCTAATGAAGCACACAATTCTTGAACATTTTGTTAATAACTTAATTTGTGTTTAAAACAATTATTATGTAAGTGATGTAAATCCATTTGTTTTGGAACTATGTGAATCATTTTTCTTGCATTAATTGAAACTGGACAGTGGATTTTCTGTTCAGTATCTCATATTAATATCATATCTCATAGTAATCTCATATGTTACATAAAGGGAAAGTTATGAAAAGTTTCATGTTTTTCAAGTTTGACACATTGAATGTTATGATTTAATTCAGTCAGGCCTGTCCACTGTTGAGGGTGTTTGCTTAGGTGGTAATTTGATGTATAAAATGTATCAAAAGTTTTAAGTTTGTCAAGTTTGACGCATTGAATATTACAATGATTTATTTAATTAATTTAGGCTTGTCCACTACACAGGATCTTTGAGTTAAGTTTATGTGGTAATTTGATGTGAGAAATAAAAAATATTTCCAACATGTGCATGTTAAATAAATTAGAAACGGTTATCAAATGTTTTAAGTATGTCAAGTTTGTCACATTGAATATTATGATGTTTTGTTTAATTCAGTTGGGCTTGTCCACTACTATAAAAAAAAGTTTCCAACATGTGCACATTTCACGAAGTAAAAAGGGTTATTACATTTACATTTAGTCATTTAGCAGACGCTTTTATCCAAAGTCCGTGCCTCAGCAGCGGCGGGGCCTGAACCGCGGGAAACCGATGGTTTTCCCTCTCCCCTCGAGAAGAGAGACAAACGAGAGCGGAGCTTCTTCAGAGAAAAGCTCTCACAGTGCACACAGATTGCCCCCTCGAGGACATCGTGTGCGTGCTCCTCGCCCAAACAAACAACGCATAGATCGTGTGAATCATCGGGTGTCAGGAACCGCTGACACGGATGTACACACTTTCTAAATGCTTCGCTAGTGCTCGCCATAGTAGGAAAGAAAAGCTCTTACTTTGCTTTTTGGAATGCACGCTTCAAACAGACCGGTCAGTGAAGACGAAGAAGAGAATGATGTGCGCTACCGGCGCCTATTTTGTACTAGTCGCGACGGTAGTGACGTCATGGCTGTCGCCGGCCAAACAAGTTGGTGTTTTTTCAATGTAGGCTTCAGACACGGGTCACGACGAGGCGTTCCCCATAGCGACCCCTAGAGGACGCAGTTCGAAGTTCCACGAAAGGGAAACTAATTTTCAACATGTGCACCACTTTCCGCAATTCAATATTTAAGTCAAAATACAGCATTTTTTTTCTTCTTTTATATTTTTATTGAAAGTAAACATAACAGAAGACAGTCGAAAAACGAATGAGTTAAAACAGCATTTTAAGGAAAGTGCTTTAAGTTACATTATAGTGCCAGTCTCAAGAGTGTGTGTTTCAGTCCGTGTCACACTCTCCTCTGATCTCTAGCAAATCGCAGGTCTCTCTCTCGATCCATCTTTCCATGTGGGCTTGTCTCTCTTTGATGAATCACTTATTGAAGGACAGCAAAAGGGTCGTTCAGGCAGCAGTAGTGGAGCTCAGAGCGGGGCTATAATCAGTCCCAGAGGGTTCGAGCAGTGAGGACAGTAGCACCAGCTCTGATAGCGGTAATTACCCTGACCGTATATTCCCACGGCACGACAGGGGGACTAAACGCGCACATACCGACAACAAACTCCCACCGAACACAGGCACTCGCTCCAGGAGCGACTGGAAGAGAAAGAGATTGTTCAGAGCACACCTAATTCATTATTGTGACAGGAACTCGCAAGATCCATTGTTCTGAGAGGATGCATTGTGTTCTGTTGTAGGCACTGTACATCCAAAGAAATGAATAGAAATATTAATCTGTCACCTTGCGTAGTGCTAAATTAGTGCTACATGACAGCAAAAGCAATCAAAATTCTGTATATTTATGAGTGTGTGTGTGTAGGGCAGCAAAACGATTAATTGCGATTAAAAGTATTCAGAATAAAAGTTTGTTTACATACTATATGTGTGCGTACTGTGTATATTTATTATACAAGTAGATAGAATAGAAAAAATAGAAAGCTAGTGTTTTGTTTATTTTTTATTTATTTTATTATTTTTTTTATAAAAAAAGAAGATAAATATAGATAAAGTAGAATTAAAATAGAATAGAAAGTGCTTATTAAATGTTAAAAGTTTGTCAAGTTTCACATATTTAATATTGTTATGATTTGTTTAATTCAATTAGACTTGTCTATAACATAGGGTGTTTGTGTTAAGTCTATGTAGTGATTTGATGTTAAAAAACGTCTCGGGTTACTTATGTAACCATGGTTCCCTGAGGGGAACGAGACACTGCGTCCTCTAGGGGTCGCTATGGGGAACGCCTCGTC
>NW_015634026.1:317086-317428 GCF_001515625.1 Sinocyclocheilus rhinocerous | reverse complement strand
TATGTGTATATATATATATATATATATATATATATATATAAAATAAATATGCACAGTACACACACATATAATATGTAAACATAAACTATTATTTGGAATGCGATTAATCACAAATAATCGTTTTGCAGCCCTATTTGTTTACATACTATATGTGTGCGTACTGTGTATATTTATTATGTATATAAATACACACATGTATATATTTTACCAATATTTATATTTATAATATATATATATTTATACTTGTATATAATTTACATTATAGATAAATATAAATATAAATATTGTATATATAAATCTAACATATTTTTCCTTAATATATACATATATGTGTGTATGTAT
>NW_015634026.1:301757-317076 GCF_001515625.1 Sinocyclocheilus rhinocerous | reverse complement strand
GTGTGTGTGTGTGTGTGTGTGTGTGCATTAGAGATGCACCGATATGAAATTTCTTAGCCGATACGATAGCCGATTATTCAGAATGATATCTGCCAATACCGATGCCAAAACTGATAGATAGGTTTTCTTTTTGGGGGAAAAAAAAATCTCTCAAACGGCAGAGACTTTGAGACTTTGTTTCTTAACAGAGCTATAAGCACAAAGCTTTTTGTGATAATTGGATTTGAGGCGTATTACAAATAATGGTTAGTGAAGCGAAAACTGTGGATCTGGCAACCCTGGCTGTAAGTATTATATTTGATAGTGTTGTATATCATTTTCCAATCTTCTAAAACTAAACAATAGTTTTGTTTTAAGGAAAAGACTGAAATTTAAGTTGCAAAATCTTTCACAATATATATGCAAGAATAAATGGTGTGCATACAGTTGGATAATTGGGGTCAATAGCACATTTTTATCAATATCAACTTAAATTTTGGTATGTTTCAAGTTAAAATAAAACCTACAAGCAAGTGTTTGAGCGTACGATCCCTTTAACTGTGTCTATGTATGTGTGTACATCTTCTTGTGTCTACATGTGTGTAAAGCCTTTTAGAAAGGCCAGAAGAGTTAAGCCACATTCAAAGGAGTCTGATTACCAGAACAGGATGTATTTGAGTGTTTGTGGACAAGGGACAAAAAGAAACCAGGAAAATAGAAAAAAAGAAATGAAATCCTAGACCCGAGTACTTGGTGATGATGTCAGCAGGTCTTTTGAGAGCGTGCATGTTGGATTTTGTTTTCCACGGCAATCTCAGGAGAGGCAGGTCTGATTTACTTCACCTGACGTGCTGTCAGTCTTTTTGTCCTTCAGTGTAACGGCGAGTCTTTTAGACAGCGGATTTCAAGAACTCTCACACAGACCAAACAGACCATCAGAAAACGATTAGGACATCAGGACATCAGTTCTCAGAAGCGCAGACTTGATAGAAAGGAGTGTGCTGCTGGAGAGATGCTTGACTGATCTGAAATAGACTCTAGGTACTGTAGTGTTGATTCGATGTGAACAGAAACAACACAAACAATATGGTGTTCTCTTGTGTACCTGGTAGGAGTGAAAATGCTATTCAAAATGAGGTGCAGATCTGTTAAATGGAGCAGATGCAGGAGATTTTGTTTTTGGGGGAAAACACAAAAATGTAATTCCCTACTTGTTGCATTGAAGTTTCATTGTCAGATTGATGTAATATAAATAAATATTTAAAAAAATGGTCTTGTGAATTACCCAAATAATAAATATTATCTAAAAATTATGATAACATTTAACATTTTTATCATTTGTTTATATTTTTCAAATTAGTATTATTATTATTAAATTTATTTTATTTTATTTTTTTAAATTTGCAATATAATAAGGAAAGTAATATCCTACTGGCTCAAAACACTCTCACACTGGTTACATTTAGAGTCAAAACTATTTGTTTTATAATATTAGTGTCATCAGTTTGAATTTGAATTTGAAGCCATTTTGTACTGTTCCAGAATTTATATTTATTTATGAATAATCTTTTCAATTCATCAAATGGTTTTGATTTGTAAAATATTTCAGTCACAAAGGTTTTGATTACAATGAATATAAATATTATATAAATTCATTTTTAGCAATATTTTTATTTGTTTATATTTTTCCAAAATGATTATTTATTTATTTATTTGTTTGTTTGTTTATTTTTATTTATTTTATATTTTGGTTTGCGTTCATCAAGTTTCCAAAGATAAAATCATCCAATGATTTGAAGTACTTATGATTTGTAAAATATTTAAATCACTCAATGGTGATTTAAATTACCACGTAGTTATTTAACATATGAACCATTTTTTGTTAAATCTTTTGCTCTAGTTTCCATGTCAGTCAAAAGTTTTGATTAGAATTGATATAAATATTATATAAATTCATTTGAACATTTTTACTATTTGTTTTCACCAAATTATTATTATTATTATTATGCAAAATTTTGATTGGAATTTATATACATTTATTTTTAGTAATATTTTTGTGTTTTGTTTATATTTTTCAAAATTATTGTTATTATTATATTATTATTGTTTGAAATATAATAGGGTTATTAACTGGCCCAAAACACACTCACACTGGCTACAGGCCATCAGACCATCTGTAATTGTTGAGCCTTGCATTAATTTAAGAAAGCAAATTTTCATAATTCTGTATTCAGTCCTCTGCAGGGTGAACGAGTGGGGGACTATTTGTGTTTCAAGTTAAATATTTGGCTTTGGGATAAATTTAGAGGGTGATAATTTTATCAAGAACAGCTTTGAGTTGTTCTCCGCCTGTCGTCTTCCAGCATCACCTCACACGGGGGCATGACGGGGTGCAAACGATCGCACGAGGATTCGCGGAGCCCTGCGGATGACGGGAAGCTGTGATGGAGCCACGGCCGTGTTCGTGAGATGGGAAGCAGATGGTTTGATGGTCCGCCTGGGGGGCTGATGAAAAGAGAGAGAGAGGGAAAGTGAAATAGCAGCACTTGTTGCCTGAAGCCAGTGTTTTGAAACATGGCTGCTACACAAAGAGAGCATGATGGCCACTCAGATGGGCAGGTTTTAGGTTGGCGCTCCAAACACTTTCCCTTGATAATCAGCTGTGCTTTAATGGATTACAGCCGGAGGTAATTACAACAGGAGCTGTAGTACACACTGCGAATATAAACCTGCAGGCAACACCATCCTGATGGACTATAAAGCTTAACAAACTGGACTGGGTTCTATCAGTATATACACAGCGATGGTAGAAATGTCAACCTAGCGGTTTCGCTGCACTGTTGTAGAAATACTTGCGTGGTCATCAGCGGGCAAGATTGCTTTGTTAATTACATGTGAAAATGACAAACAAAAACAAATCGCTTTGACTCAGTTTCCATTTTTTTGGTTTGTGTCCATCAAGTCTCCAATAGAGAAAAACATCAAATGAGATTAATTAATTAATTTTGATTTTTTGAATATTTAAATCACAGGATTGTCAAAAATAGCCATTAACACATGGTTATTTAATAGAGAGAATATTTTTTGTTAAATATTTAGGTTTGCATCCATTAAGTTGCCAAAAGTGAAAATTGTCAAATCATTTTGATTCGTAAAATATTAAAATTACAGGATTGTCAAAAAAAAAAAAAAAAAGATTATCAAATGGCTATTTAATATGTAAACTATTTTTGCTGAATCTTTTGGTTTGTATTCATTAAGTTGGCAAAAGAGACAATTGTCAAATAAGATGAATTTTGATTTGTAAAATATGTTGTAAAATATCATGGGATTGTCAAAAATACCCATTACCGCATGGTTATTTAATATATGAGCTTTTTGAGGAATTGATTGATTGATTGATTTTTTATTTTTTTTTGGTTTGCGTCCATCAAGTTTCACAAAAAGAAAATCATAAAATGTGATGAAGTATTTTTGATTTGTAAAATATTTAAATTGCAGGATTGTTAAAAAATAAAATAAAATAAAATAAATGTTAATGTTTTTTTTTTGTCTCCCATCAAGTTTAAAAATATAAAATTGTAAAATGAGATTAATTAATTTTGATTTGTTAAATATTTAAGTCACATTATGGCCAAAAAATAGCCCTTTCCACATGATTACCTATATTAACCATTTTGGTTGCTTTTGAATTTGTTAGCTTGCGTCCATCAAGTTTTTAGAAAAATCAATCAGTAAAATAAAATAATAAATAAAATCATCAAATAAAATGTTTAATTTGTAAAATATTTGAATCACAAGATATAACAATTCAAACATGGTTACTTAGGCTAATATATAAATCATTTCTTTTTTAAATACTTACTAGCACCATAGCTGTACAGCAATTTAAGATTGAAAAAAAAAAAACTCAAATATGTACATAACAATCATTTCAGATGTGTTGCCCTAACAGGCAGTTTACTGAGCAATTCAATGACTTTTCAACTTTGCTCTTAGTGTAGGCCTATCCATCTTAGAAATGCTATTACTTGAACCAAATGTAATCAAGATGACTCAGTCACATTAGCAAGTAGGCCTATATTTCACTTAAATAAGACCAGCTAGTGTAGCTAGATGTTAACATTTTCTCGGGTTATTTGACCAAATGTTTTACAGCGAATGCAAAAGCTGCAAAAAATGAACTTCAGAAAGTATTAAATCAGTCATGTGTATAATGCGTCCACAAAGAGGCAAATTGTGTATTGGTTTTTATTCGGTTCACCAGTTTCATCATAAGCACCAAATAACGAAAAACGGAAACGAATGTGATTTTTATGTGAATTGAGTTCTACCCCAAGTGTAACTGATATGAAATTAGAACCAGAACGGAGTAATACGAGACAGCGCATTTCTTATAATAACTCCGAGGGACCGGCATTGCATTAAGAGCGCCGTAAGTTAGCGATCTGAAATTCACCATAGCCGCGTGTTGAAAGCTAATGCCGGCATAATGTTACAACCTGCAAATTACTCAATTTACTCAAATTAGACTTGAAAGGCCATTAAGTATATAAATATATAAGCAGAAGCTGGCGCTGGAGTACATAAATTGTAGTTGTCCGGCAGTGTTGGGTTGCACAGCGACACACACACACACACACACGCTGTAGCCCGTCCATCACTGCTGATGTGGTCCTCAGAGACTGCTTGCAGCGCATGCCCTATATTTATGGCTGAGTCTGGAAAATACATCGCCGCCTGCCAAAGAGAGAGAGAGAGAGAATTTAGGTTTAACTTAAAAAAGAAGGAACAAATATACATTTGTGCAGCACGGAGAGAGAGAGAGCTGATGTTGGAAAGCAACGCAGGCAGCTTCCTTTTAATAACTCTCGTAGGCCCCGCTGCTGCTGATGCAGGCCGGGTTACTGCGCCGTGAGTCACTCTAATCTCCGGCGAGAGAGGCAGACAGAGGCAGGGAGCTGTATTTTGGCTGCTGACATGCGGGGGTGAGCGTGAGATGAGCAGCTCTCGGTTGGGTCCGCAGGAGATGTCGGTCACAATGGCACCTGTGTATCGACGCGGGAGTCGAGGCGCAAAGATATGAAGAGCAAATTGCAGCTTCGACAAGGAGCCCGTGAGAGCAAGGTGTGCGTCTCCTCTAGTGAATGTGGTGATAATGGACGGCCTCCGAATTGGGAAAAGCAATCCTGACAGAGCAGAGGAGCAGCCTGCGGACGGGTGAAGGCATGGGCAAACTGAGTGCTTTTACCAGATCTCGCTGCGTTTATCATTCCCTGAATAATTCACACAGTAACTTTTTCCCTTTGCTGTGCTACACAATCCCCACATACCCCAAAACTCTGTAATTATGCTGCATTGTTTATACTGACTATAATCAAAGGAAGAAGCTATTATTATTATTTTTTCGCAAGAATGTATTAAATTCATTAAACGTGACAGGAAAGGCAATTATATTAATATTGCAAAAGATTTCTTTCTAAAACAAATGCTGCTCTTCTGAACTTTTTATTCATCAAAGAATGCTAAAAATGATGTTTGTACAAAACTATTAAGTGGCAACATTAATAATAATAACAAATGTTTCTGGAGCAGCAAATTGGCATATTAGAATGATTTCTGAAGGATCATGTGAAGACCAGTGTTATTTTAGTATAATTGAGATGCTATTATAGTTTTATTAATATTTTGAATCTGTTTTTATTTTTCCATTTTCATTTTAATTATAGTTTTTGTAATTTTGTGTCATTTTCAATATTTTTTAAAAGATATGCATAGTTTTTTTTATTAATTTTTATTTTAAGCTGAAGTGACTTTTGTATTTAATTCTATTTCATTTAATGTTTATTTTATTTCAAGTGAGAATTTTTTTTCTTTCCCCTGTTTTAGTTTATTATAATAACCCTGTTTAAGACTGCATTAATAATGCTGAAAATTCAGCTTTACCTTCTCAGTAAGAATTACATTTTAAAGTATAATAAAATAGAAAACAATTTAAAATTATAATATTATATCACGATATTACAGTTTTTACTGTATTTTCGATCAAATAAATTCAGCCTTTCTGAGTATAAGAGACTCTTTCAAAAACGTACTTTTTTTTTTACCAAACCCAAGTTTTTGAACGGTAGTTTATGTATTTCCTATTGTGATCCTTTACAGTTTGAGAAAGAGGTTTTACTTCATAGGTAGGTTTTATATGACATGGAGAAACTGTATGTTATACGAGACAGAGTTTCCTATAATCTAAACTCTAAAACCACTTTGTTTGATAGGAGTTATGCTGTATAGGAAAAATGTAATTCCAGAACACATCCTACTTGTGGAAATCACGTTTTTATTTATTATTTGCCCCTGAAACCTGTTGTTTTGGTACATTTTCTGGCTGATATTTCAGTTTCTACCATTTCTTTGTGCCAGAAGGGGCCAATTACAGTTCTGTGGTCTCTTCAAGTGACATTTGTCTTAGCGCTTCTTGGGTTTCTATTGTGTCTTTCTGGCTCTTCTCTTGGGACTCCCACGTGACGCCCTTTAGCATGGCAAACGGCCAGTACATCTCTTTTTCAGCTGTAGAAGGGCTCCAATATTTCTGCGGATGTCCCCAGAATGTACGAGTATTAATGTCGTATTTTAAAGCTAAGACTCGACTGTACTCTACATTTATGGTTAAACTGGTAACTCGTCATGACCGTTCACTTGGGTGCGGAAATTTAATAACATCTTTTTTTTCATAATACCCCTGATAAAGCAATCACATGCATGGCTACACACGATACGACGGAACAAAAGGGCTGTACAATTAAACGGCCAGGTTTACAACAGGCCGCTGACAACGTGAATTGCATTAAAATGATCCCCGTAGATCAGCGGCGCCCTTGACGCCGCTTCACAGAATCGTAAAAACGGCTTAAAGATTTCCCCTCCGTTGTTCTCCTCCTCCATCTCTAGTAGGAGGGAGTTGATTTAACAGCTTCCCAGGGTAAAACCTTCTCCAGAAGGCCTCAAAGTCACTTGCCCCTGAACCGTGAAACGATATAAAGTGGCCATCATTGTACAATCCCACAGATTTCAAGCATCTTTTCTGCTTAGACAGCAAAAAAACTTGTTATTTCAGCATGCTTTTTGCATTTTCACGTACATAAGTGTTTGCCACAAGGGGAAATCTGTCTTAGTGTTATATTTTGTGTTTTGCTGTGTCCTTACAGCAACTTTGACCCCATTAAACTGTGTCGTGAACACGCTTCTCTGTTCGACTACTGCCATCAATGCAGCGCTAGAATGCTAATGTGACGTTTGCTCAGGTTTCTTTGCCTACAGTCTCCTAATAAGCTGATGCTTAAAGGTCAAACATATTAGCAAACCCTGTAGCATTTCCCCATAGAGTCTGTGAATTATGGCACAGCTGCAATGTAATTTTATCATCCAGCTTTCATACGTTGTTGTACATTCTCACCAGGGTTTGAAATTAACACCCGCCAACCCACCAAATGCGGGTAAAAATCAGCTGTGGCGGGTAACGCTGTCAAATCTTGAGAATTATTTTTTGTCAATATCGCACACCCCTACTGACAAAATGATTTGCAACGGTCACTTTGTCACGCCCAGTGTAGACGGCCTCAAACTGGCCGTTTTTTTGGCTAGTAGAAGTTATGAATGGCCGATAACTTAAAAATGTAGTAGCCAAATTGGCTGGTGAGTGAAAAAGTTCATTTCAATTCCTGATTCTCACCCTTTCTTTCTTTAAAGTTATTGAAAAAGAGTTTTTGATTCCCAATGTACGATAGCATGAAAATCTCAAGTTAAACGAAGTAACACGAATTAAATTAATGTAAGAACCTCTTACAATATGTGTTAGATATATCTTTATTGCTGGCTAAATCCAAGTTTCTATTGCAAAAAATGAAGTTGTTTTGTACAGTGACTATAAAACTATGGCATCCATGGTCAATTTTTGTATAAGCGTCATTGAAAGATGGCCTGAAATGTTATCGGTTTGTAAGTTAAACTATGCTTTTATTTTTATTTTTTTACTATACTTTTATTTATATTTTATGAGTTGAATGTTGGTACGTTTGACACTCACATTGTTTGGTTGAATGGCTGAACATGGCTAGTTTGTTTCTGTATTCACCTCTGACAAAGTCCATGAGATATAATATTTCTAAAGCTGTCCGTCAAGCACTAAATCTCAGTAGGCCGGTGTTTTGTGAAATTCTGTGTGAAGTTTGTAAAAAAAAGTCTGTACTGGAGTGTACTGCACTTTTTTAGCCATTTATTTGAGCATGCAAATCAAATGTAGATGTAGTTGTTGGGTTTTTGAGTACAATTTTGACAAATGTATACCCATATCTGAATTGAGTGTCATTTCTCAGTACTTTATACACCTCTGATGATATAACATAAGCTCAGTAAGTGACTGGATTTATCTCATTTAACTCCCTAGCCTTCCAGTGCACTTACTACTGAATTAGGGGGCGGATTGAGACACACCCAGAGAGAGAGCTGAATGAAACGGTGCTGGAGAGAAAACAGGCCTGTTTAATGTGTGCACATCAATCATTGTCACCAGATTCTGGCATCAAAACATCATTCATCTTTCGATCTATACAACAGTGTTCTCTCTCTGTCTGTTTGTCGGTGGGCAGTGAAGGGTAATTGAATCATTTGGGTTAACTGAGTGGTTTCAGGTGGCAGTTGATTATTCAGTCTCTTGCTTTTTATTCAAGTTGTTTTAGTCTCTCTCTCTCTCTTTGCCTCTCAGTTATTCTGCTCTGTGCGAAACACTTTTAGTGGTCTCCTGTGGAATCTCAGTGGCATCATGGGACATGTAGCCTATAATTTTATCTAGCGAGAGGTTTCTGGAGGCAGACAAAAGGCTGTAATTGAGTTTGTGCGGCTAAATGCAGGAAACGCATATTTAGATATAATTTCGGATAATTGAGTGTTGACTTGTCCTTGTTGATACTGCAACGTCAAGATTACATGCCATCTGTCTGTCGTTTTTGTTTCTTAGAAGTGTTATTTATGCACGTTTTATAAAATAGATCATTCCTGGATGCTGGCCAATTTAATTTTGCATGGCCTAAATGAACCTTTTTTTTTTTTTAATTTGTGGATGTTTTTCAGTCAACTAATAAGCATGCATTGTCCTTAAACTTTGACGTTTGCCGTGTTTGCTGTCTGTTCCTTTCTGCGTTCATTAGGTTGAACTGTCTTATGCAGTTTCCGCTGACCTCATTAGCATATTCACAGCCTAATTAGCATGTCTTCTCTAAATGTCGTTAACTCAAATTGGGATCAGACCCTCAATCCAGGGCATTCATGTTAAAGAGCTCTCAACCAAATATGGTAAAGTAGAAGTGATTGCGGAACAGAGTTTAGAGTATTGACCTTATCAAGTGTCAGAGCATGGACTTCGTCATGACTGATGGTCCGTTATATAAATGATCTTTATAAAGCTCTGCCCACACTCTCCAACAGTCTGTTCGAAACCGCTGAGTCTTGAAGTGGTATTATTTATGTAGACTTCAGTATCCTCTATAAACTACAGTATCTTCTGTTTGAACCAGCTTAAGGTGGTTTACTGTCATAGCTGGTGACCATAGTGGTTTCCAGTGTTCAAGTTGGTCTACCTTAATCGTTTTATAGGGATTTTGGGCATTTGTCAGCTTGTCAAGGTCAGCTACTTGGCCAACAAACCTCCTTATATTGACTCAAACTGGTCTTTTTGACTGGGATATGACTATATACTTCTACATGTTAACAGTATTCAGCAGCTTGACTCACCTTGTTGACTTACAGTATGAAATACACTGGTACACAATGGTAATTTACATATAGAAATGTAAAGATACAGCAGCATATAAACCGCTTAGAGAGAGGGAGGTTAATGGTAGAGATTAGGGGGTCTGAATACTTTCCGTACCCACTGTATATATTTTTTTACAATATTTACACTTTTTTGATGTTTTATACTTAATATGTTGATAATATCAATAAGCACTTGGGTCTCATTTCACAGAAAGCAACATTGTTTATTCATAATTTTTTATTATGAAAAAACTCAATTATGACTGTTTTTTGTCAGAAATTTCAGTGGCCTTATAGTGGCCTTCAAGATCAAAATATAATGCTACAAAAGTGTAGCTTATGGCCTAATTATCCAGTTAAAAAACAAAACAAAATCAAAGATTTAATGCCCTCAAAGACTACTAAGATAAAACACATAATAAGAATTTTAATAATGTTGATGTCTTTTCTAAATAATTATCCCAATAATTATATTTGCTTAAAGTTGAAAGGATTTTTATGTTTATCAAAAGCACTTTTTGTGACCGTAAGACCAAACATGAAAGGTAAAAGAATACAGCAGAGATAAAGGGAGAAATAAGGAATGCCAACTGTCAGCAGACAATAACACAACTTGTCAGCCAGAAAATGAAACCAGCTTTAATAAATCAACAGTAAACATTCACTGAGGAAACTCATAGGATCCTTAATGAGACCTTAAAATAACAGGGAAGCTAAAGGCTTAGTAATGTCAGCTGGGGATGGATGGATGGATGAATATAGATGGATGGATAGTGATGGATGGATAGATGGATGTTGAATATAGATTTATGGATTGATAGATATAGATGAATGGATAGTTATAGATGGATGGATAGTTATGGATGGATAGATGGATTGGATATGGATGGATAGATGGATGATGGATATCGATGGATGGATGTATAAAGATGGATGGATGATGGATGATGGATATCGATGGATGGATGTATAAAGATGGATGGATGGATGGATGGATGATGGATATAGATGGATGGATGGATGGATGATGGAGATGGCTATATGGACAGTTATAGATGGATGGATGGATCAATGGATGGATAGATTTAGATGGAATGGATGGATTGGATATGGATAGATGATGGATAGTGATAGATGTGGATGGATGGATGCATAAATGTGGATGGATGGATGGATGGATGGATGGATTGGCTATGGATAGATGATCGATAATTATAGATGGATGGATAGATAGATGTGGATGGATGGATGGAAGGATGCATAAATATGGATGGATGGAGATAGATGGATGAATGGAAAGCTATAGATGGACGGATAGATAGATATGGATGGATGGATATAGATAGTTGGATAATCTGTAGATGGATAGATATAGATAGATAGATAGATAGATAAAGATAGATTTAGATATAGGTGGATGGATGGATAAATAGATTTAGATGAATAGATATTGATGGTAAGATATATCTGGATTGAAATAGATAAAGATGGATTCAGATTTAGGAAGCTACATTATAGATAAATAGATGGATGGTTATGAATAGATAAAGATAGATTTAGATATAAGTAGCTACAGGATAAATAGATAGACAGAATGACCGATAGATAGATAGATAGATAGATAGATAGATAGATATTGAATTGTCAGTCAAATTCAGATTCCAATCCAACTGTTCCTTGCAGTGTACCCGTTTCCATTCAGCTTCTCGCTTGCGAATTGAAAGGGAGTCTATTACTGTAACAAAGGCAGTGATTGGACACAAAGAGTCCTGGTTTGTCCCGTGTCATTTCTTGATCCTGAGGCCAGAAAACAAACACTTGTTGGATCAGCCGTAATGACGCAGCAAGGGCATTGGGAAAATGTGCTTAAACATCATTCACTGATAGAATATGTCTGCCCATCAGTTAGGGCAAACAGCCAACCGTCCGCTCGTCCCGAAACATCCTCACCCCCCTCTCTCTCTCCGTCTCTGCCGCCAGCAGCAGTGGGAGAATGTGCCTCTTTAGTGGGAAATGATGTCAGGCGCTCTCTCTGTGAGTTTGGCCCCTCTCTTGGCAGTGCCCACGGTATGCCGGCCCTGTGAATACCCAGAGGTCACTGGCTGGGTGTCATGGCAACCGGATAAAGTACCCGTCTGGCCCAGTCACTTCTCAGGGGGTCCGGACAGCCGAGTGGCACCACCTAAATCACACACACGTACACTGTTTCTCACACAAACACACACACTTAAATCCACACAGACATTGCATCATGAGTCAATGTATTTTCAACTTCAACAGTGAAAGTGTAATGCTTGTCGTCTGTGTTTTTGCCCAACGCTGTAAATTTTTTATAGCCGCCAGCTGTTTTAAATGCCAATGCGTGCGTGTTTATGCATTTGTCAGTGTGATTGATTTCCTGTGAGCTGATTTCTGCCTAGCTGTAGTAGTTGTGGGGATCTGCCGGACCAGGACAGATAACGCATGTGCGTCATTGATGCGTCTATTCGTGTTCATTTGGAAGATACAATTTTTACAATGTAAAACATTGCTAGAACATGCATGTCAGATTTTTGAAGGACATTCAGCAGATCTTTGACCGGTTTTGTGACACTAATGCTTCTGAAATGACACATATGTTTCAAAGATAGACAGACAGACAGATCGATGGATGGATGGCATTGTGTGACATTTTTAAGCAATTCCTCAATTTAGGGTAAGACTTGGTTGTATATATGGTATTTGGCAAGGTTGTGCGTCATTCAGAATAGAATTGAGAATGACTTAAATTGAATTTAATGTCAGGTAGAAAAAATGATGAAATTCAGTTCACAAGTTTTAAATCAAATTATGTCAAGACAACCTTAGAATGTTTGAGTTTCGAGAAAGCTTAAAAAGCCTTAAAGTTTAATGGTTTATAGTAAATTTCTCTATTATGATCAGCTATATATATACTGTATATATTATATATATATATATATTTTGTTTTACTAAATTTACCCTTTTTAATGTAATATGGGTTTTAATATCAATAAGCACCTCCATTTTGTTGATCTCATTCAACATTGTTTACTGTAATTTTTTAATTACTTTTATGCCCTTTCAAAGCTTAAAGGGATAGTTCACCCAAAAATGAAAATTCTGTCATTAATTACTCACCTTCATGTCATTCCAAAACCCATGAGACTGTCATGGTACTCTCGTGAATAGTGGCGGAGACTAACCCGGAAGAGAAGGAATCGTTGAATAAAGTCATTATTTTTGCTTTCCTTCCACACAAAAAGTATTCTTGTAGCTTCATAACATTACGGTTAAACCACTGATGTCACATGGAATATTTTAACAATGCCGTTGCTGCCTTTCTGGACCTTGAATGTGTCAGTTGCACTGCTTTCTATGCAGGGTCAGAAAGCTCTCACATTTCATTAAAAATATCTTCATTTGTGTCTTATGGTTTGGAACAACATGAGGGTGAGTAATAAATGACAGAATTTTTATTTTTGGGTGAACTATCCCTTTAAGCCATGTATCCCAGAAGTGAAAATAAGATTGCATCCACTTATATCTCAAAACAAGCATTAATATTATGGTTGTTGTTTTCATTGTTGTTTCTATTATTATTAAAATTGTAATAATTGAATTGTTTTAATCTAATGATTAGACTTAAAATACAGCAAAACAATACAAAAAAAAATCTGTTCTGCATATCAGTTAATGGACACATCTGATATCAAAAATATGTATTGGTTGTAAAAAAAAAAAAAAGAAGTATTTGTCAGTAAATGTCATTCTCTAGTAAATGTCAATTTAGAGAGCTAGGAAAGTTTGTGTGTGAGAGGGAAAGATAATAGTAATGGTTAAAGCTGGGCAGTTGTGCCTGAGATCTTTAGAAAACATGAGGAATTGCCTGGAAATTGGAACAAACAGCCAGAAGCACTTTTCACTGGCGCGCACACAGCTAATCCATTCAACACGGCCACTGCAAGTGTGTGTGTGTGTGTGTGTGTGTGTGTGTGTGACTGTGATAAGAACTGCTGGTCACTTCTCACTCCCACTCATCTGAGAGCTTTTGCACATGTGTGACTTTGTCTGGAACAGAGAGAAAGAGAGAGATTTTACATGTACTTGTTCTACTAAATGAAATGCAGCATGTCTCTCTCTGTGTGTGTGTGTATGTCTGTGGGTGTTTTATTCTGTACAATTGATTCTATCTATCTATCTATCTATCTATCTATCTGTCTGTCTGTCTGTCTGTCTGTCTGTCATTTTATCCATTGTTCTGTTGTTTTATCTATCGTTCTATTTATAATTCTGTTTATTCTATTCATAAAGGCTTGTTGAACTTTCTCAAAACTTTGTAACAATCATATTTATCTGGACAAACTATGCTTTTGAAGTTAAAACTTGGTTGAATTTCTTTTGACTTTCATTTAAATTAATTCTACTTTTTTAAAATTGAAATTTGAATTTGAAATTAAATTTAAATGTGTATCTTGTTTTGACCCGTAGAATACTATACAACCCTGCCCTGCCAATGAATGAAACCAAGTCTCCCCACTGAACTAAGGAATCTGTTCTACTCAAAAATACATCACAGTTTGAAAGTTAAATGTTTTGTTGAATGCCAGACTGATTTAATTATGTTTGTGCTGTATGTAGGACTCTGTGTTTCTGAGTATTTTGAATCAAAATATTCTATTATTGAGCTACATAATAGGGTGGCTGTATTTGCAGGGTTTCATTAAATCCAGACGCAGATAAACTTTGTTCCAGGCCGTCAATGAACCTCCATTTACATTCTGAATTTACATTTCGAATCGAACTTCAAAAGAAAACAGCAGTCAGCCTGTAAACAGAGGCTCTCAAACGGCGAGGAATGAAAGTACTTTGGAGGTGGCGACTGTTTATACAAATGAACACCAAGCTAAACGTTGATCACAAAGAAACGCTTGAAGGTCATTACTCCTGCCAAATGCTGTGTCACAAAGAACAAGCCGCAGGACATTTTTTTAATTTTGTTTGTTGAAGTGCCAAGCGCTAGTGTATGTTTGTTTAGCAAATGAATAAAAGGCTGGAGGAGCGAAATTCCCTTTCAAAGCAGAGTCATTTCCTGACAAATAATGTGAATGCGGAGGCGCTCGTCACGTGTTCATAACAGCGTTCCGCTTAAATGAACGACCTCGCGGGTCCAGACAGATGACATGCTGGCAGAGTGAAAGGTGTTTACATGAGCGGGTCAGCGGGCCAGTGATGGGCCTCCACACGTGTGACTGCAGTTAGGCCATGAAATGTCATGCTTGTTTTGATGGAGTGAATGTGTATGGAAGTGCGTTTTCTGTCTGTTTAGTATCTATCTATCTATCGTCCATTCTATCTATCTATCATTATATCTGCCGTTCATTCTGTTGTTCTATCATTCGTTCTATTTTTCTATTGTTCTATCATTATATAGAAGTTGTGGCCTAATGGTTAGAGAGTCGGACTCGTAACCCAAAGGTTGCGAGTTCGAGTCTCAGGTCCGGCAGGAATTGTAGGTGGGGGGAGTGAATGT
>NW_015634026.1:244031-298777 GCF_001515625.1 Sinocyclocheilus rhinocerous | reverse complement strand
TGTGTGTGTGTGTGTGTGTGTGTGTGTGTGTGTGACTGTGATAAGAACTGCTGGTCACTTCTCACTCCCACTCATCTGAGAGCTTTTGCACATGTGTGACTTTGTAACAAACAGAGAGAAAGAGAGAGATTTTACATGTACTTGTTCTACTAAATGAAATGCAGCATGTCTCTCTCTGTGTGTGTGTGTATGTCTGTGGGTGTTTTATTCTGTACAATTGATTCTATCTATCTATCTATCTATCTATCTATCTGTCTGTCTGTCTGTCTGTCTGTCTGTCATTTTATCCATTGTTCTGTTGTTTTATCTATCGTTCTATTTATAATTCTGTTTATTCTATTCATAAAGGCTTGTTGAACTTTCTCAAAACTTTGTAACAATCATATTTATCTGGACAAACTATGCTTTTGAAGTTAAAACTTGGTTGAATTTCTTTTGACTTTCATTTAAATTAATTCTACTTTTTTAAAATTGAAATTTGAATTTGAAATTAAATTTAAATGTGTATCTTGTTTTGACCCGTAGAATACTATACAACCCTGCCCTGCCAATGAATGAAACCAAGTCTCCCCACTGAACTAAGGAATCTGTTCTACTCAAAAATACATCACAGTTTGAAAGTTAAATGTTTTGTTGAATGCCAGACTGATTTAATTATGTTTGTGCTGTATGTAGGACTCTGTGTTTCTGAGTATTTTGAATCAAAATATTCTATTATTGAGCTACATAATAGGGTGGCTGTATTTGCAGGGTTTCATTAAATCCAGACGCAGATAAACTTTGTTCCAGGCCGTCAATGAACCTCCATTTACATTCTGAATTTACATTTCGAATCGAACTTCAAAAGAAAACAGCAGTCAGCCTGTAAACAGAGGCTCTCAAACGGCGAGGAATGAAAGTACTTTGGAGGTGGCGACTGTTTATACAAATGAACACCAAGCTAAACGTTGATCACAAAGAAACGCTTGAAGGTCATTACTCCTGCCAAATGCTGTGTCACAAAGAACAAGCCGCAGGACATTTTTTTAATTTTGTTTGTTGAAGTGCCAAGCGCTAGTGTATGTTTGTTTAGCAAATGAATAAAAGGCTGGAGGAGCGAAATTCCCTTTCAAAGCAGAGTCATTTCCTGACAAATAATGTGAATGCGGAGGCGCTCGTCACGTGTTCATAACAGCGTTCCGCTTAAATGAACGACCTCGCGGGTCCAGACAGATGACATGCTGGCAGAGTGAAAGGTGTTTACATGAGCGGGTCAGCGGGCCAGTGATGGGCCTCCACACGTGTGACTGCAGTTAGGCCATGAAATGTCATGCTTGTTTTGATGGAGTGAATGTGTATGGAAGTGCGTTTTCTGTCTGTTTAGTATCTATCTATCTATCGTCCATTCTATCTATCTATCATTATATCTGCCGTTCATTCTGTTGTTCTATCATTCGTTCTATTTTTCTATTGTTCTATCATTATATATCCTAGTATGGGTAACCATACTTGGCCACATGTCACGTCACTTATATCAGTCATTCGTTCTATTGTTCTATCTAGCATTCATTTTATTGTTCGTTCTATAAATTGTTCTATCAGTTATTCATTCTATTGTTCATTCTGTTGTTCTATCTAGCTATCTATCGTTCAATCTATAGATGTAGAGATCCCAATTTGCCTGAATTCACCCTGTGTGTGTGTGCCCGCGCTTTTACACATACATATACATATATACATAGTATTTTTACGTTATATGCTGTGAGAGATGCTTATTTTCTGAGTGCCAATGTGTTCCAGTCTGATAGCAGACTCCACAGAATGAGGCTGCATTACCCATGATCCCGCTGTGTGGCCACCCCCCCCAGGGCATTCTGGTCTTGTTATGCTGGTGACACAGTGCAGGGGTCTTATTGACAACTCCACACACACACACGCTGCACCAGCCTGTTACCGTTGTGCACTCAATCTGGAGTTGACATCTTGATAGTAGAGCCCTGCACGGGCCTCAAATTTAGGCCCTAGCCCGGCCCTGGCCCGAGACTCTCAGGCCCTAGCTCGGCCCGTGTCCGACAGCTCATCAGAATTCTTGGCCCGAGTCCGCCCCGAGCCCCCCCTCCCAAAACAGCTTATACTACTGTTTCAGCTTTTAAAATAGTTTTGTATGTAATGTCAAAGTGATTATATTTAGTTTAGTTTTTTTTTATTAAGTTAATTTAGAAAAACGTTTGGAGCATTTTTTTTGTTCGTTAAATGTAAGTTTTTGTTTTTTTAAAGTAACGACCAAGCGGCCAGCGCAGACAGTGAGATGATCATAGCCTATGTTTGATCAATTTAGCCTTCTCAAATAATCACGACTTGCCTAAAATAAAATCTATAGATATAAAACAGTTCAAGCATATCACAATGTTAGTTTAAATGTTTAACCTATATAAATGTGCGCTGTTAGACGCATATCTAATCGTTTGTGTGGAGAGCTATACAGGATGCCGGCGCGATCACTTGCATTGAAATAAATTAAAATATGCCGTCATTTTTACTCATAAAGGTAAGAGTAATACATCACTCGGAACTGTAAAGGGTCTACTTTTATTTGTGTGCACTCACAATATCAACAAAACGTTGTGCTTTTATAAAATAAAGGATATATACAGGATGCGCTTTCTGCAATTTCGGCCAGGAGTGCTTCTCAATGATGAACCGAAACTCAGCGAATACTTGCCTCAAAAACTTGCTAAATATATCTATAGAAAGCTTTAAATTACTACTTTAAAACTAAATAAATCGAAAACAAAAACTCTTTCATTATAAAATCCATAAAGATGCACTTCTCTCTAAAGGCGCATCTAATATGGAGATGGCGAGTCAGGATCGTCATCTTCATCTTCATCTTTGCGACACGGACTCAGAAAACACGAATTTATTAATAAATAATTCAAATATCTCCTTACTATTTCCCCCCCGACACATTCATGGTAATTACTTTTGCATGGGTTTTGCGGCACGCTTTAGCCTATTGCTGTTATGTGCAAGGATATGAAGAGTTTGGTTCCAAAACGCTATAAATCCAAACGCCAAATTCCAAAATTACATTTCCCTTACATTCAATTTCCAAAAGTGCATTCATCTTTGCCATGTTACATTCATTTAGTTGACTAGTGCTATACGCTGTATTAACAAAAACATTAATGGCATTAATAAAAACACTTACACTGACAAGCTACGCAATATCGCGTTCATAATCGAATGCGACTCATCTGCGATTATGAAAGCGATATTGCATAGCTTGTCAGTGATCTACGGCTCTGTGTATCCATCTGAAAGCACGTGGAGATTTACTATTAAAGGGTTAGTTCACCCAAAAATGAAAATTCTGTCATTAATTACTCACCCTCATGTCGTTTCAAACCCAATTTAGCCTTCTCAAATAATCACGACTTGCCTAAAATAAAATCTATAGATATAAAACAGTTCAAGCATATCACAATGTTAGTTTAAATGTTTAACCTATATAAATGTGCGCTATTAGACGCATATCTAATTGTTTGTGCGGAGAGCTAAATCACGCCTTACAGGCGCCGGCGCGATCACTTGCATTGGAAACAACTTAAAATATGCCATCATTTTTGCTCATAAAGGTAAGAGTAATACATCAATCGTAACTGTAAAGGGTCTACTTTTATTTGTGTGCACTCACAATATCAACAAAACGTTGTGCTTTTATAAAATGATAGATATATACAGGATGCGCTTTCTGCAATTTCGGCCAGGAGTGCTTCACAATGATGAACCGAAACTCAGCGAATACTTGCCTCACAGACTTGCTAAATATATCTATAGAAAGCTTTAAATTACTACTTTAAAACTAAATAAATCGAAAACAAAAACTCTTTCATTATAAAATCCATAAAGATGCACTTCTCTCTAAAGGCGCATCTAATATTATATCGCGATACATATTGATATTGAATTATTGTCCAGCCCTATTTTGGCGGAAATGTTTATCGCGTTTTGGAACCAAACTCTTCATATGTTTGCAGATTCTGCACTGCACATAACCAATTGGCTCACTGTTTGCCGTGGTAATCAAATCAAAACTCTTCCAAAATGCAGCTTTTCCCGAAGCATTGGGAACTTTTAGTAACTCCCCACGCTCCAACTTCTCCCTGATGCTCTGCATGGTCAACTTTAACCTGTATGCTAATGCGTGCGTATATGCGTTGCGTATTTCGTAGGGGATGTATAATATTTATAATATAATCAATATAACAATATTTCATACAGTAGCCTATGTGTGCTCTGCGCGTATATGGGCACAATAAAAGGAGAGAAGGTGAATGAGCCCGAGTCCGACCCCAGCCCGATCTCTAAAAAAAAAAAAATGTCTCGAGCCCGGCCCGAATGGACTCAGCGTGTCGGGACCCGACGGGCTTGCAGACCTCTACTTGATAGTGCTTTTTCCTTAGTATTCATTTCAAATGTGCATTAACCGACTTCATTTAACTTGTATTATATATAATTGCACCTCTTCATCTCACTTTAACATTATAAAGTTTGTGATTGGTCACTGGGCCTCGAAGAAATTAGCAATTAGCTTTGGGTTTTGGCCCAGAAGGAGGTTTTACTTCCGCACTCATTTGTGGAGGGAAAATCGGTGGAATTCTCTAGAGTCGTTTTAAATATGGTATAATGTGTTAAACCGGGCTGAAAATAAATCATCAAATTAGCCAAATTAATAATAAACGCACCCGCAAGGGGTGGGGGATAGCGTGGACATATAAATTACTTATCATTTGAAACATTAGCTTTAGCAACAACGTTTAGTTAGGAAGCAGTTTCGTTTGTTGTTGTAAGACACATGTTGTATTGGATCTAATAATGAAAATACAAGGAAAATCATGATGGGCTTCAATGTTTATATAGTTGACATCCATCAAGAGACACAGTGACCCGCTGTTTGTTGAGAATGTACATTGGAAAACAGCTAAATAATTCTGTTGTCATAGGAACAACAATATATATTTATATTTTAAGGAAATAAAGCAGAATACATATTCATGGCCAGAAAAAGTGCTTATTAACGGTACATTTTCTCAATTCATCTGCCATTGGCATGTGTAGCTAAATGCTAATTTTGTGCCGTGTGTGGGCCTGTGGGTATACGTTTGTGTGTGCAGCCATATAGGACAGATGTTTGCGTGGGCTAGCGTGTATCCTGCAGAATAGACGGTGTAGGTGTTTGCTTGTATTCAGTGTGGGATGTGTGTGTGTGAATCTCAGCTCTCCGTGTGTGATGGATCTGTGTGTGTATTGCCGAGTGTGCAGTAGAGAGATTAGCATAGTGCTCATCTCAGCACACTCCTCTGCTCAAAGTGGATAATAGTTTGGGGAAATGCCTTTTGTCGTTTTTTTCCCCTTGCGTTCTCTTCTCGTCTTTCGAGCGGTGTTGAGTAAGCCTCCGTGTGTAAATAGGCCCATATGTGCCTGCTGGCGCTGAATGCCAGGTAACCCTCTGTGCCAACTTAAACGTCCACACACACATACTGGGATAGAGTCACATCAAACAAGACCAAGGAAAGACCTGAGGGAATTTGACATGTTCATTTAGTCTTTAAAAAGTTAAAAAGTTAATTCTGTCGGAATGCCGCGATAGGTGTCGTATTCCTATAGGTAGATGTGATCAGCTGAGAATCAGCTGATGCAAGATTGACTCACGTGACCTGCCAGAACTAATGCTATCGCTTAATTTAATTTAATTTAATTTAACTTAATTACTTTTTTACATTTATATTTTACATGTATATGTGTAAAACATGCAAATTTTTTGCAAAAAAATAAACAAATAAAAAATAAATCAATAATATTTATTTAGTTATTTATTTATTACTTATTTAAGCATGTTTTTACATGTCCACAGTATGTCTAGTTACAAATTTGGGGCAATTAATCTTAATTTTTTTCAGTAACTATTGATTTATGTAATTAATTTGATTAAAAATGAATTAAAAAAACAATGTATTTACAAATTTGGGGGAATTTTATTATTTTTTTCCAGTAATTATTAATTTATGTGATTAATTTATTAATTATTATTAAAAGTAAAAAGTTATTAAATTTAATCTTGCCCCTTATAATTTATATTATATTTATTATTTAGTAAAAAAGTGTAAAAAATTTTTTAAAAAACCACAGAATACTAAGATATTCTTTAAAGTACTTTGGAGTACTGTGTAAATAGCATTGTACTGCATGTGAATATGGTAATCATTAGGTACCATGGTATATATCAGAATACCATGCGTTTTATTTTCTCTCTCCCTATAAGGATTGGAAAACCAGCACACGTTCCAGTTTACAGGAGAAGAATGGACTTTGGATTTATGAACGTTTATGTGTTTGTGCAAATGCGAGTATGTTTATTTCTCATCGAGTTTTCGGTTGTAGATTTGCATTTGTCTGAAATTAATTTTCCACATTTAATATCAGATGAGCGCACGACCAGGACTCTCCCGCCAGAGTATCACACCATCTTGAACTACACACTCAGAAACACACACATTAAGAGCTCTACCTGGACCTGGCACATATCTGCAGGCATTTTTCTGCAACTGCTAAGTTCCACTCCAGATGTGCCCATGTAATTACCACCTCAGAAACAGCTGTGGGTGTACGTGCAAGTGTGTGTGCAAGTGAGTTTGATTACTTGCTCAGGTTGAAACAGGAAAATGAATTCCTGGCGCTACTGTTACGCCAATTCAGCATTGTGGAAAAGACCTTTCAGATACTATTTATATGTGCTCTGTGTGTGTGTTTTCCCTCGTTCTCAGCATATGTGGACATGTAGGCAGTGGAGATTGCTCTAGGCATGCACGGCTTCACATTTTAATAAACAACGATTATGTGCATCCATTTCAGTATAATCTATATTATATTACTTACGTGCGTTTCCATATTTTAGCGAATGAAAGTGTGAAATATCACAGCATCATCACATTGCTCAGTTAACACAATATGCCTCAGTCTGCATGAATATGTCTATAGGAGTTGGAGCAGATGCAGAGCCTATAGATTCTCATTGATGTCATGCTTCAGTGGGAGTTTATGGCACATACCTGTACTATTGATTTTAATGGAGAAAACATTGATGTTAATTAGAAAATAGGCTCTTATAATTTACCCTGTGCATCTCTGAGAACATTATTAGTGATATTTGCATGGGGGAAAAAATCATCTTATTGTGAGCATCATTGGAAATTGGGTTTTCAATCAGTGTATTTTTGCCCCAGATTCTCTTTGTTGATTGGCTGATGGGCGGGACTTTACAGCGGGTGGCCAATAACTGATATAGTGATGTACACGATTGACACACGACCCGCTGTTAGTTGAATTTTTATTTAATTTAGCTTTTATAATCTTATTTTTGTTGTAAGCATTTGTAAATATTGAAAATGGATGTTTTTTTTTTTTAATGGGTTTTATTTTTTAAAAAGACAAGAACATGATCTGTATATATTGTATATATTTATTTTAATCATATTAAAATATATTAATCATATCTATATATATATATATGCCTAAAATCTTCACATTAGAATTTTTATATTTCGTTTAATTTTTACTTTATTATTCATTTATTTTAGTTTTAGTTTTAAACTTAAATTTCAGTGGGTGCCTCAAATTAAGTAAAATCAACTTGGTTGTACTTAAAAAAATAATGTAACATAAAAAAAAGTTGAATTGTTCAACTTAATGTAAATGAATAAGTTGCTTACTGTTGCTTATGACTTTTTGCAGTGTACTAGTACTTTAATGATTGGGCAGCTTAGCCGCTTTAAAAGTGACATTACATACTCCAAAATAATACATGTAAGTACACTTTTTGCTATTGATTACCCACATATGTGCTTCCCCATGTAGGTGAAGAGCCGTTTTAAAAGCAGCTGCTGCCTGTCCAAACAAACCAGAATCCCGAGAGCATAATGCAGTGTGATCAATCCGCTGATATGAACCTGTGTGTGCGTGCTGTTTTCCTTCTTGGCATCAAAGAGAGAGCATTGATTTCCCATCATGCATTATTCACAAAAATGCAAATCAGCTAAAACCAAAAAGAACCACCCCAAAGCTTTTTTTAATTAAATATGCAAGAATCCCTAGCCGCAGTTACCATGGAAACCACGATTACCTCACAATCTCCAGTAGAGTAAAATTATGGTTTTCACTATGCTCTTATATAGGGTTCTACATTATTATGCATTTTTTATATGCACTAATATTGAAATCTTGAGCCTGGTTTGCCCCACCCCCAGCGGGCGTTGCATATGATTGGGCAACTTGACAGCCTTGGGAATCAATTGATCCATTTTTAATGAGCCGAACTGGGCAAGAGGGCGCAGAATTTCTTCTCTCTGCCTTGAGGGGTGAGAAAGAATAACGGATGAGCTCGTTGTATGGTGAAAACATTCGGACGTTTGTGTGCCGCATCGAACCACCACCATACGGGTAGTTACATAAATTCAGCTACCACAGACCTCCCAAGAGGCCAATGTGATGCTGTAGACCTGAATTTCACCTCATATCAGTGTACATCTGCAGAGCGCAATATTCTCTCACACTACACAGGAGATGGAGATTGCTGAGAAGAATCTATTGACTTACTCTACGGAGACACATACAGCATGTTATTTCTTATTTAGTACTGGCCTGAATAAGATAATTGACTTAAAAGATGTTCACATATAGTCCAAAAAGACAAAAGAATACCTGAATTTATAAAAATAACCCATTCAGTAGTTAAATGCTTTATTCTTAATGCTGTTGTTACATAGACGATCCACAACTGTTTTTTTTTTTTTTAATTATGGTTGTTCATGAGTCTCTTGTTTGTCCTGAACAGTTAAACTGCCCACTGTTCTCCAGAAAAACCCTCCAGGTCCTGCAAATTCTTTGGTTTTCCAGCATTATAAAAGGTTTAAACTTTCACTGATGGTACAGAAGGAAGCACAATGCATTAAAAGCCGAAAAACTTTTGAATGTTTGTGTACATTTTTCTAGTTTTCTTTAAATATCAATTTTTTTTTCGTTTAGTACTTCTCTTCAGAAGGTACAGAATATACTTACATTGTTTCCCAGAAGACAAAATAAGTACAATTTACCCTGATCTTCAAATTCTAAAGTTTTCACCCCCCGGCTCTTAATGCATTGTGTTTCCTTCTTGAGCATCAATGAACATTTGAACCTTTTGTAATACTTGCATATACACACTTACATAATAATCTATTGTAGGCCTATAGATTCTTAAGTATATATAAAAACACATAAGAATCTAAAACATATTAACTAACATAAACCACAGCATCTGTTGTAGCTAAACACACCTCAGAGATTTATACAGCCGTAGGCTACATAGGGTCTCATAATCACACATAACTGCCTTTTGATTGTAAATAACCACTCTTATTTGCTGAAATGTATTTAAAACTGCTTTCGAATACTAAGTTAGGCTGGTTACGCTCCTCCTTTAACGTTTGACAGCGTAGGTCAACGCTAACAGCGTCTTTTCCATCACCTATGTTTATTCAGATGTACTAGCGATGCTGTTTACTTGTTTGCAAGCAAAATGTTTTAGTCGGTTCCCTAGAGCACGTTGTTAGAAGTCTGTAAATTTGCAGCTTGGGGAAAGGTGACGCTAAAACGCATTCAGTTAGCTTTCATGTCTCGCAAATTTCCGCTTGGCACATAAAAAGTTTTTGTAAGCCGCATATCTGGTTGATTTCGAGGATTTCAGACAGTGAGAATTACATGCTGTGATGTGGTGTCAGACATCTAATATTAACATCATCACTTAGCATCATAAGCGCTATTAGCATGGGGGATGCATGTTTGTGGGCTTCAGAGAAGTGAATTACTGTGAGTTACTGTGCTTTCTCTCCCTCTATCTGTTCATCTTTATCTCCTCGGAGTCAAAAAGCAACTTATCAGTGCAGATCAGGCCTTCTGACTGTGTATTTTTGGGTTGGAGAGCGCAAGCAATCTGGGTGAAGAGCTCCTGTGAGATTGAATGTGGCTTTTGGGCTGTATTTATGTAGATGTATGTGTGTTTGTATCGTGATTGTGTTTGTGTGATTGAGAGTAACTGAAGATGGCCGAAGAGTGTTGTGTTTGTGGCAAAAAGCACTGTGTGTGTGTGTGCGTGTGTGTGTGTGTGTTCACGAATTAGCATTTGAATGGTCTCGGGTCATTGAGATGCAGTTGCTATTGACAGCCAGATGCTTAACATGACTGGTCACTGGAGTCTGAGCCGCTGGAGAGTGTGTGAGCAGCGTGTGTGTGTTTTGTGTCACTGGTCTGATGTATGCCCATAATATATGCAACTGTCAATAAGTCACTTGTATAATTTCCCCAAAATATCACCCTTAGGTTTATTATTTTATTTTATTATTTGGGGGTAGGGTTTGTTTGTTTGTTTGTTTGTTTATTAATGTTTTATGTATCTTTAGACTTTCAGACTAAAATTTTGCTATTTCAAACTAGTATTTTATTTATTTTGTCATATTTTATTGCATATTTCACACAATACTCTTTGCATGAGAGAGAGAGGAGGGAAATCAACTGAGAAGCAGGCAGTGGAGAGAGAGTTATGAGGCATTATTAAATGTTTAATAATCATTATTATTGTGCTGTGAAGCTCATATTTCCTGCATGGGGACTATGAGCCGGCTGCTGATAACAGCGCAGCGCCTGGAGTGTGTGTGTTTGTGTGTGTGTGTTTGACTGTCAGGATGGCTGAGATAAGTGTGTGTCGTGATTTAAGATGCCTCTGCCATTTCAGACTGTCGCCACTAAAGATTTATTGCTAATTAGGTTAGAGAGCACTTGACCTGTCAGGTGTGTGTGTGTGTGTGTGTGTGTGTGTGCTCACGCTCTTTTGTAGATTGGATTAGTTTTCTGTGTTCGCCTGACATTCGACATTCTCACATCAGACTACATGAGACAGTCTGCCACTGCGCGGACACACACACACACACACACACATGCACACACATGCGCACTTCTACTCGTTAGGACGTTCCTTTGACATTTCAGAAATGTGGCTCTCACAGTATAGCAGAAGACTAACAAAGAAGTACCAAACGGTACCAAACCATGTTTTAAAGGGGTCCTATTATGCTCTTTTACAAAGTCTTGATTTTGTTTTGGGGGTGTGCTAGAACAGGCTCTCATACTAGGATGTTCGAAAAACACATTATTTTTTACACATTTTACATTATTACAACACCTTTCTCCCCAGTCTGGCATGAACAGCTCGAATAGTTCCTGTATCAAATGAAGGCCCGCCTTCTGAAATACGAAATGTGTTGTGATTGGTTAGCTGGGCCAGTGTGTGTTGTGATTGGCAGCACTCGGCGCCTGGTCGGGAAATGTCACGCCCCTTACCATAGCCGCCTGCAAGCTTCAGTGTAAATATTGCGTCAAAATCAAATCAATTTGAGCGCGATTTAAACCCGGATGATTGTAACCACTCTAAGTTCGTCTGCCTTGGGAAAGCTAGCGTGTCTATGACATAGATAACACTCGTTGTCTTCTCTAGTGAAGCTCAACCAGGTCTCATCCCATTCGTCGGTATTTGTGATATCACAAATCCCGGAAAATATGCGTTGTAGTCCAAACAAGTCGTTCGTTGTAGTTTTTGAAAAGTGATTTCTTTTAAATAAAATATCTCCTTTTGAATTGGACTTTGAGCTTTGTAACTTTGCAGATATTTTTTATGCTCAAACAGCAACATTACAGACTAACTAAAGTTGAAAAAGTGAAAAAGTATAATAGGACCCCTTTAAGGCTTTTACCATAGTAGTACTATGGTATTATGCAAGAATATAATTTGATTTATAGAAGACGTTCGGTCATCCATGTGTGACAGTTTGACTCCTGAATAAACGACTATTATGAACCGATTTTTTTTATTGCACAAACAACATACAGCACAATCAGTGTAGTTCGAATCCCAAATGAATCAGTTTTATGAACAAGTCATTTTTAGTGAATCAAACACATACAGCAGCGCAACCAGTGTAGTTTGAATCCCGAACGAATGACTTTTATGAACTGGTAGTTTTTGATTAATCAAACGCATACAGCACAAGCAGTATAGTCTGATACCCCCCGACTAATGACTCCTATTAATTGGTTATGCTTAGTGAATGAACAACACTGTTCAACAAGTGTTGTCTGATTCCCAAACTAATTTCTCTTAATGATTCTGTTCATTTTAGTGAATCATTCACATACAGCGCAACTAATCATAAACAAAGGACTCTTAGGAGTCATTTTTAGTGAATCAAACACAAACAGCTTACATCTAAGCTTACTGTGAGTCATTAAGCATTGTATCAGTTTATTTAATAATAATAATAATAATAATATAAATGGATGAAATGTGTTTTGCACATTTTTGTTTTAGTATTATTGTTTAATATGTAGTTAAGGGCAATTATTGGATTGTATTTATGTTGCCGCTGAACAGCTCTTGCAAGAATTGTTTATTACTTCCAATATAACTCCTTTATCGAAGTTAAGTCTTGCTATGGTATACAAAAATCATTAATAATCATTCAGTATCATAGTAAATCAAAGTACTACGGTACTGCATTAAAATCTTGTGTATTTGCATTCAAGGAGGTACTAGAGCCATTGTTATTTTAGTATCATTGATGTACAATATTATACTATTTCATATGTTTTTTCTTAATAATATGAATTTTTAAATATATTTTTTGTAAAAATAGTTTTTATTTTAATTTTAAGGTTTAAAAGTAATTTTGTTGTTTTAGTCATTTTTATTACCTTTTTTAAATATGTCTATGTAGTTTTACGTTTTAGTTTTTAATTTGAGTTGATTTAGTACTTAAAATAATAAAAAAAAAAAATTTTTTATTTCTTATTAATTTATTAATTGTTTATTTATGTTTATTTCAAGTAATGTTTTTTTTATTGTTTTAGTTTTAGTTAATGGTAACCCTGACTTGAGCAATATATAGAAATATATAGAGCAATATATAGAGTGAAGTCTTGATTTTGGCCACTAAACGGCCACCCATCAACCCGTCTGCATAGGCAAACATCATTTAGATTTGCATTTCATCTGAAAATATAAAAATCTCATTATATCTAGTAAAATCTAGCAACACAAACGTGGACAAGCAGAACTGACCGACTCAGGTCTCACTGCTTGTGTTCGTTGAATAAAGCTCATAATTATGTTTCTAAATTTACATCAGTAATAACACAGAACTCAGAGTAGCTTCAGGCTGGAATGCTGCCGGCCGCGAGCCCGACCACAACACACACACACACACACACACACACACAAACACACACACACACACTCACTCACTCACTCACTCACTCACTCACTCACACACACACTCACACAGCGGTGTATATAATGTCTTATTTTTCTCCAGAGGGAGTTCCGATACCTCTCTTTTTCTTTGTCTTTCTCGTCTCTCACTATATCAAACCTGATCATATTTCTCCTCCACCCCCTCATCCTTCATTTTTCCTTCCTCAAACTTACACACACACACACACACACACACACCATTTCAGTTCCTTATGGTGTGGCTTCTTTTCATTTTGCCTGCAAGGTGTCAATGGTTGCACGACTCCATAAATAAAAGATTCATCACTCAAAAGCCAACAGAGCAACAGTCTCTAGCTCTCTCTTTCTGATTCTTTTCCATACACTTTTTGTTAGCTAGCACTCACAAATATTACACACAGAGTAACACGATCTCTATAGACTGACCCGCGTATGTGTTTGCACACATGTTGAAGAGTTTGACATTGACTCGCCGCAGCTGCTGCTGTGTAAGAGCAGTAATAGTCGGGTCTGCTGCTCTCGTTTATTTTACAGTGCCGTCCGTTCCCTCGTTCAGCTCTTTGTCGGTTCTCACACAGTCTTCTACTGTTCTCCTCTGTTCTGGCGCTCTGCCCTCGCAGACAGGAACTCAACCGTCACACTTCTAATGTTCTTTAAACCAACGCTTTTTACACTTCCACTGTGTGCGTTATTTAAAGAAACAGTTGTATTTTTAAAACCTTTGGTATATATACTCAACGGCTGGTTTTCAATGGGTTTTTACTGCCAAAGAGTGCAGCTTTTATTGGACTATGAGGGAAATAAATATTCTTGTTTAGTCAAGATGAAAAAGCCATTTGACTTCTGGCATGTGATGCATTTCAGAACAAAACATGATAAAAAAATATTAAAGTAAATATAAAATGAATAAATGAATACATAAAATATCGATTGGATTGTGAAAAGTGGTTTCTGTGTGACAGGTGATTGGAAATGAAGATTTAAAAAAATAAGAACTTAGTCATTGTAGAGGCGGAACGTAAATTTTGTTTACATTTTGTTTACATTACATTTTTTGTTTTGTTTTGATGAGTCATGTACAATTAGGGATGGTTTATTTTTTTGTATTCAAAATCAGCATGACTTTTATTCTATATTGTAGTGCATATCCAAATGAAACTGCTTCTCAAATGAGAAAAAATGTAGGACAGGACTTTTAGGAAACTAAAATTTCAATCATTTTCTCTGTTTTGGCGTATATCGACGGGAGACTGCTTCTTGAATGAGAAAAAATGTGGACATTATGGATTAAAGTAAATATAAATTAAATCAATTGTAATAAAATAAAATACATTTCAAATAAATTATATAAAAATAAATTTAAATAAAATATTGATTGGAAAATTCCTCAAAAAAAAAAAAAAAACTTTCGCTGATAAATCATGCACAAGGTAAAAAATTATATAAATACTGTTCAGTTTCTTGCACAGACCGATCGTTTCGTGTCTTTAGACATCAATGTATCGTCACGAGCCGCAGTGTTTAATTTGGATTTGTCTGTGCATGTTTTTTTTTACTCTCATAGATTTTGTTACCATTGCCATGCATTATAAAACTGATAGACTGCAACGGTTGGACTTAAAAATCATCATATGTGTTCTACTGAAGAAACAAAGTCACCTACATCTTGGATGCCCTGGGGGTAAGCAGATAAACATCAAATTTTCATTTTTGGATGAACTATCCCTTTAAATAGCAGTTTTACATGCATTCTAAATCGTAAAAAATAACATCTTCTAAATGTCTGTTTAATATCTTTGGGACATATTATAGATGAGCAAATCCTCTGAAAATACATCTTCCATAAGAAAACATTATCAAAACTCATGTTATAACCTGTTCCCATAGGAATTATCCAGGTAGTTCATAATCAGAAGTTCCACCTCAAGTAGTCGAAATCCTTGCATTGAGTTACAACTATGGCCAACTTCATAGCTCAAGCAGTAATTACCACTTAATTACCAAATCAAATCATGTTGTTAGTAATCAAATTAATATGATATGCTGATTAATTAATTCCGTTAACTGCATTTAATTGCATGTATTAATGTTTGCTGAGAAAAGCCCCCAAATGAAGGTTCACACAGGATATCTTTAAACGTGATGTTCACCCAAAAATGAAAATTCTGTCATCATTTTCTCACCCTCAAGTTGTTCCAAACCTGTATGAGTTTCTTTCTTCTGTTAAGCACAAAAATATTATACTTTGAAGAATGTTGGTAACCAAACAGTTGACGGTAGCCATTGACTTCTATATATAGTATGGAAAAAAAATACTATGAAAGTCAACCGCCAGTAAAGGGTTAGTTAACCCAAAAATGAAAATTAGCCCATGAATTACTCACCCTCAATGCATCCTAGTTGTGTATGACTTTCTTCTTTCAGACGAATCCAGTCGGAGTTATATTAAAAATTGTCTTTGATCTTCCAAGCTGTTTAATTGCAGTCAGCGGGTGTTGCAGTGCATCAGTTTAAAAGAAGTGAAATAAAGCGCATCCATCCATAATAAAAAGTGCCTCACACGGCTCCGGGGGGTGAACAAAGGCATCCTGTAGCGAATCGATGCGTTTTTGTAAGAAAAATATCCATATTCAAAACGTAATAATCACTTTAATGTAGCTTGCCCCAACAGTTGTACATGGAAGCAGCTCCTTGAAAGATCAAAGACAATTTTTTAATATAGCTCCGATTGGATTCATCTGAAAGAAGGAAGTCATATACACGGATGGCTTTAGGGTGAGTAAATAATGGGCTAATTTTCATTTTTGGGTGAACTATCCCTTTAACTGTGATGAGAGTAGGGTCCTATCTATTCCTAACGGTCCTAATATTCTGTAAAGTAATGCTTGTGTGCTGTACGATGACCGTCTCGATCAATGTGTTTGTGGCAGCATGGCTTTGTTTACCACCCGCAGGCTCGTCTTTTAGGACTCCGTCCAAATGAACAGAGCCAAACCGGATCCAGTCTGAGATTTCACTTTTGGAAAAGCTCCAGGAGTTCCATCAGATAACAATTGCCTTATCCCAATTTGTGCCGGGTTTTGGAACCCAGAGTGTGTAAAAAAACCTCTCAGTTCCGTCCTGCTGAAGTTATCATTCAATGCGAAGCGGCTCGACGGGCCAGGACACAAACAAATCTCAGTTGGTACCCTTCCTTAATCTGATCTGATGCGCTTTTTGTGTGGATGTCACACCACCCACTTAGTTTAAAAGAAAATCCCTGGTCATGGCCTGTCCCGAGACATGAGACACATGTCCAAGTGTTCTTGGATCAATGTTGGTGTGGTGCGGCTGAATTGGACTTTGTGTTACCCTCAGTTTCTGTAGTCTCCTGATTTTAACGCATTCATGATTTTATCCAAGTGCATCCTAAATCTCTATAAGTCTTAGTTTTTATTTATGTTGATCTAGTTGAAACTTGAACTTCTTTAACATTAAATATTGAAATGTGGTCTGATATTATATAGTTTATTTTGCTTTTTTTTTTTTTGAATAGGCTTGGCTGCTACCCGAAATTTGCAAGGTTAATTTACTCACAAATCAGTAGATCTCCCAAAAACATATCCAAGTCAGATTTCACATGAAATTATATGTTGAATAAAGACAATTTTTAACCATTAATGTTTTTTTTGTAATCCTGTTTATTTTCAATATTGCAATACTATATTTCTTATATAATGGATCATATTTAAATACAATTTTTATATTATTATTTTATAGATGTTGTTAGAGTAACAATATATACATATATACACACACACACACACACATATATATGGACACTCACAATAAAACAAAATTCATATTAGTCGTTATTGTGTGTGTGTGTATATATATAAATAATATATATAATAAAAAACACATTTACACATACACACAATATATAACATAATATATAAAACTCATATTAGTCTTTATATATTATATTATATTATATTATATTATTTCCTCGACTTGTTTTCTGAGATTCACCTGAACAGAATCTGATATATTAAACCATTACAATTACTTTTTTCCACCTCGTAAATTGAATTGCAGTCAAAATCGATTTTATAACACAACTCTGTCGTGAGGAAAAATCGCCTGTGGTTCGTACCTTTTTATAGCGGTTATCAGTTCTACCATCATTGAAAGTTTCAGAGGTTTGACGCAAATAGGTTCACTTTTATTTATTCATTAATAAACGTAATTGGCTGCTAGAAACAACCCCCCCAGACGACGCTCTTCCTAGATGAACTGAATGGCCTTATCTTGTTGTCTAATTTCATGTTAATGAATCATATTAGACCAGGTTTTTTCCTGCACCATGTACTTGAATGATTCAGATAATATATGTATCCGCACCTCATTACTCTGCTATATGAATATAAAAGGGTTATTCTGTGCAAGTATCAGACTGTGATTAATCTAAACTGTATTTAATAGAGCTTTAAAAGATGCTGGGGAATTCATAACTCACAGGTGTGTGTGTGTGTGCTTCCGCAGAAACGCAGGATAAGTGAGTGTTTTTGTATGGAAGAGAGTGAATTTAATCTCTCAGATAAAGTAGACGTATAGACTAGACCTTAAACTGACCTGCAGGTGGGAAATAGCCTTTGTCCTTCAGACGTGCTTTCGTAAAATAGCTCGGTTTTGTCTTTGATTGGAGTTTGTCCTTGGAAGTCGCAGAGTGTGTCTGTGTGTGAGAACTGGAGCACTGGCGTCGACTTAAGTGTGTTGATACATTTCTCAGGGCTTTTAGAAGTGCCACTGTACAAACATCAGGAGAAGTCACACACTTTCTGCTCAAACCCAGAAATACGTAACAAATCTAAGCTACCTTGGAATATTTGCCAGAAAAGGACATCCACGGCATCGTTCTACCAGCTTTAACTCCATTTATAGTCGTTTTTACTCTACGCTATAGTGAAATACAGTGTCTGGAGCTGTCAGCACCCCGATGTATCCAAATATGTGGGTTCAAAACCACACTTGGCTTATATAAAAACCTCATCCTGACATAAAGGATGAAAAAATTCAGGCAGTCTGTGGAGGTTTCCCGAATTTACTGGTTGAACTTGTACAGCGTGACCTGACCCGGTCCATTAAAACCTCCTGAAAAAGAAAGACAGGAAAGGGTGGGCTAATTTAAACAGCATTATGTTGTCATCAACTTGCTACAGCACAAGTTAACCAATCGTCAGCTGCGAATCTACCAAGCTTTGGCCAACTGTCAGTACAGTAGATTCGTATCTGATGACTGTCTGGTTGGCCAATCATCTGCCACAAATCTGCTGAATGATGGTCATTCATTAGCTACAGATTAGTATAATAGTGTCAGACTTATTTTGACGTCTAAATGGTTTGTTTCAATGAACATTAAAAATAATTGGGTGTTTTGCGCCATTTTAGTGTTCCTAAATCCTGTGATTAACTCGCAATCAGAAAGAGTCATTCAGTCTGATTTGTGAACTGCTTCAACTGAATTAATTAAAAGTTTGGACTCAAAACAATGATTTAAATTGTTCAACCGGCAGTCATCTTTTACAAATCTACTGAACTCTGGCCAATCATTAGCCTATACAGATGTTTTGTCTATTTGTCAATAGTCTTGGGAAAACTGACTTTTTCGCAAGCTGTTTTTTTTTAAATGGCTTTTAAATTTACATTTAACAAAAAACTATTAAATTGATATTTTGTGTAATTTTAGTGTTCATAAATCCTGTAAGTGAGTCAGGTCAGATCAAATCGAAATCAGATCTATCAAATTCATCCAGGAATCATTTAGTCTGATTTGCGAACTACTTCAACAAATTAAATTAGTTGAGCTTAATATTTGACTCAAAACAATGATTCGCTTGTAAATTGTTCGACTTGCAAATCTACTGAATTCTGGCCAATCATTAGCCACAGATGTGTTGACTATTTGTCAATATTATTAAAGTGTAACTCATTTTAATGAATCAGTTCTTTTCACTCAGTTTGTTTCAATGAACCTGAGAATCACCAAGAATCAATTTGTTTTGTGAACTGTTTCAACTGAATCATTTAGAAGTTTGGACTTAAAACAATGATTCGCTTGTAAATTGTTCAACCAACCAATCATCTGCCATGAATCTTCTGAACTCTGGCTAATCAGTAGCTATGGATTTGTTGACTGTTAGTGTTGGGAAGTATTCAATAGTGTTGGGAAGTCTGACTCATTTCAATTATAATTTTTTCTAAAATGTATTTTAATAATCATGTTAATTATAGCTTTCAATACCTTTGACTGTGTTTTAACCAAAACCAACAATCAGGTCAGTCACATTCATCCAACAATAGTTTATTCTGATTTGTGAACTACTTTTATAAGATTCATTTAAAACATTTGACTCAAATCATTGATTCCTTTGTAAATCGCTCTACTGACCAATCATTAGCCACCGAACTACTGACCGCCAGCGCAAAAGGCCCAAAACAGAAATGCCCAAAAGTAATTACAATCAGCAAGAGGAGAAAATAGTTATTGACTTTTCTGATTAAATGGAAGAACTTGAACTCAGCCTCCTCACATCTCAAGAAAGAAATTATTGTAAGTAGTCCCGCAGCCGAAGACAAAATGAATCTAGTGTGCCTGTGCATAATGTATTTAATTATTTTTTTCCTCTTGAGAGAGAATGTGAGACGAGTCAATCAGTGTCTTACCAACCATCTCAATATCGGTCTGCCTGCTGGTGTGTGTAAATGTATTGTAATGTCTGGTCTATGTATAGACTGTCTGTCTCCATGTGTGTGGAGGTTAACAGGGTGTGTTCTGTTGAGGCTTGAGTTACATAGGCGTCCTGCTTATAGTAAGTGATTTACCAGTCCTCCTCTCGACAGACAATGTGTGTGTGCCATTTAGAGATGTCTTTTGAAACGCTGCTCACTTTTGAGTGCACTCTCCTCAATGATAACCCTTTAACCTGCAGACAAAGAGAGCGAGACTGAATGAGTTCTTGTGGAGACAGAGATATAACAAAAAGTAGAAACCCATGGAAAAGAGTAACGAAAAACAGTCTCTCGGTCTCAGGGGGCGTTCATATATGTACAGCGTTTTGCAGTGACAGAGCAAGCGGAAATAATTTGTTTTCAATGAGAGTCACGATTTTCAATGACATGTGTCTAACGAGGGCGTGTTTAATAACATGACAAAGTTTAAGTTTATGCAAATGAGCAGCGTTAAGATGCGGCACCCCTGTAGGATGTGAAAATGGAAAAATGATTTTGATTTATGTATTGATAATCATTTTCATGCTAAGATTCATTATGCACTGCTGCAGTATATATATAAATGCTTTCCACGCCATGTGAATTTTTTGCACGAAGACGTTTTTAAAATGGAAGAACATATGTGCAGTATTATGATGTTTTAAATGATATGTAAGCAGTCCAGGCATCTGCCAAATGCATAAATTTGAATTTAATTTAAATTTAAAATTATTTTTTTTATTGCCAATTGAGAAAGGTTCCAGATATTCCATATATATATATATATATATATATATATATATATATAATTTTTTTTAATGATAACGATAACGTAGACCTTTCACAAGAGACCTACTTCTCTGAGATTAGGCACTAGGTTTTTTTTTTTTTTATCATGTTTAATTGCCTATTTCCTGGTGAAAAACAAATTCATAATCCAGATGCAGTGTTATTTTTATATTATATATTTATTATTATTGTATTCATTCATTTTGTAATTTATATCTAAATTTTGAATCAGCTTTTATTTTTACATTTTCAGTCATTTGCGTGTTTTGTCTTTTTTCTTTTTAGCTTCTGTTTTTATTTTAGTTTTAGTGTTATGCTGGTACTTCACCTTAAACTTTGTCATTTAGCTGCCAAGACAACATTTTATTTTACATTACTTGTATTTTTAAGTTTTTTTTTTCTATTTCAGCTTTATTTCAATTAATAAAAACATTTTTTAATAGTTTTAGTTAACATCTCAGTTTTTATGGAAACAGAAACTGCTTTATAAAGCATTGCGAATGACATTGTGTCCATTCAAACAACTGAACTATTTGTACATATTTACACATATTTTAAGTATTTAGCAATAAACTCAAAATATGTTGTTTAAATACTTAATCAATGGCTATATGCCAATATTATATTTGTTTTTGATTCAATTACATCATGTGCTCTGCATCATAAGATGCATAGTTTATTCACTGATGAACCTAATTAATTTTACCTATGTCCTTTTGTAAAATTTCCATATACTTTTTGCATAAAATCAAAGTTTATAATGTTGTGATTCACCTCAGAGCTGGTTGGTGTGTTGCATGGCCTTTCTGAAATCCCTATGGAGAAAATGAAATGGAAAAATACTTACTTAACCTATACATCGCATTTGGGATCAGATTTTCAAAAGCTGACCAAAAGGGGCCAAAAACACCGCCTCTGTGACCTCTCTCCTTTCTCATCTGTTTCTCTTCTTTCTTACCTAGTGTTAGACTTATACATGAAAAGTTCAATACCAGCTGGACTCTCTTTCTGTTAACACACACATGCACACACACACACATGCACACAGAAGCACACACTCACTTTAATGGCTATTGCAGACTGTTGACTATAATAAGCTAAATGATTGAGATATTTTACTTTAGCCCCAGGTTATTTGGGTGTTCAGAGCAGACGTGACATAGATAGACCTCGAGCGTGCTTGTGTGTGTCATTTGTTTTTCAATGTAATTGATACTCTTTCTACAACTTACTACCACAGCAGCCTTTCCATTATATGTAATGAACTTACCAGATTTCCTCACTGCGTGTGTGTGTGAGTGTGTGTGTGTGTGTGTGTGTGTGTGTGTGTTTGTGCTATTTGCGATCACACATATGGAAACTCTCCAGATTGTGTGTACTGTATGTGTGTGAGTCTTGAGTTACCGAATGTCAAAAGGCTTCATAAATGTAGAGTTTTCTTTTAATGATGTATGATTTCAAAATGTTATTGCTGTTTAATCAAGACCGCCTGGAACTTTAATACATCGCATGCTATCAGCCTTTTGACGTATGTGGAGTTAGTTATAGTTCGAGGATAAGAACTGAAGTAAATCTGAGTAAAACTCCCTTTGGAGATATTCGAAGACACCTTCATTTGGAAAAAACGATTAAATGATGAATAATATTTCAAAAGTTTTCTTGTAGGTTTGGGATTTGTAGTTGGTTTGAGCTATGTCCTCGTTTAGATGGCTAATTAAACGTGTTTGTGCGCGTATAAAACATCAGAGAGCTGGAGTGCATAAATGTATTTAGTCATGTCTATTCATGACATTATATGAAGCGTTTGTGTGTGTGTGTGAAGTGCATAAGTGTGATTTGACAAGCGTGTGAAATTTCAGTTGCTCGTAGCAGTAGTAACAAAGGGAGGATCAGATAGCAGGGAGAAGTAGAGATTGAACTAAAGAAAGAAAGAAAGCGAGGAAAAGGAGGTGGAATTTGATCCGCTGGGGGCTGAGATTTCCCATGATGCACTGGGACGGGAAGCTTCTGTGTCTCTGTGTGTGTTCATAATGAGACGGCGTTATAATGTACGTGGGCATCAGACATTATAGATTCTGAGACTGAAAATGTCAATACAGCCTTATTTCGATTTGTATGATAACGATATATGAGATTGTTGCATAATCTGTAAGAACATCCCTTACCGTGGTAAAATCACTGTAGTTCTGAATTGTATTGAATGGCTTATTGCATTTATAAAAAACCTGACAATTCATCGAAGTGAGGTAGTTAAGTAACTATAGAATATTTAAGTTTTTTGTTAACTTTGCAAAAAGTGCCATTCTGTATATCAATTTATTTATCATTGTCTGTCTGTTGTTCTGTGTCTTTCGTTATATCTACGGTATCATTATTTGTTGTTTTGTCTGTTTGTCTTTATATTTGTCATATCTATCATTATGTCTGTCATTCTGTCTGTCTCTAGTTATATCTATTATTATATATGTTGTTATATATCTCTGTCATTGTATGTGTGATTATCTATCGTTATACAGTATCCATCTACTGTATCATTCTGTCTGTCAGTATGTCTTTTTATCGTTTATCATCATTGTCGTTCTGTCTGTCTGTCTTATATATATAGATATTGTTATATCTATCTGTCTGTCGTTATATCTATCAGTATCTATCATTATTATCTATTATATCGTGGTAGATATGGTTCTATACAGTGTATATTGTCTGTTGTTCTTTCTGTCTATAGCTATAACTGTTGTTTTATCTCTCTGTTATTATCATGTCTGTCATTCTGTCTGTTTTTCTCTATCGCTATATCTGTTGTTATATCTGCCTATCGTTCTTTCTGTCTGTAGTTACATCTATTGCCATATCTGTCTGTCGTTATATTCATCATTGTATCTATCATTCTGTCTTGCATTCTGTCTGTTGTTATGTCTGTCATTTTATCGTTAAATATGACTTGTTCTTTCTGTCTGTAGTTATATCTATTGTTATATCTGTCTGGCTGTCGTTATATTCACCATTATATCTATCATTATGTCTGTCATTGTGTTTGTTGTTAAGTCTGTCGTTTTACCGTTAAATATGACTGTTGTTCTTTCTGTCTGTAGTTATATCTATTGTTATATCTGTCTGTCTTTCTGTCTGGCTGTCGTTATATTCACCATTATATCTATCATTATGTCTGTCATTGTGTCTGTTGTTATGTCTGTCATTTTATCTATAGTTATATCTGTCTGTCGTTCATTCTATCTATCTGTCCTTATATCTGTCTGTCGTTCTTTCTGTCTGTAGGCATGTCTTTTGTTAAATCTGTCTGTCATTCTTTATGTCTGTAGTTATATCTTTCGTTATATTTGTCTGTCGTTCTGTCTGGCTGTCATTATATCTATCATTATGTCTGTCATTCTGTCTTTTGTAATGTCTGTCATTTTATCGATCTTTATATCTGTCTGTCATCTTTCTGTCTGTAGTTATATCTGTCTGTCTAAAGTTATATTTATCATTACATCTATTGTTTTATCTGTGGTTATATCTGTTTGTCTGTTATTATATCAATCATTATATCTATCATTCTGTCTGTCATTGTCTATTTGTCGTTTTATATATCGTTCTGTTGTTATCAATCTGTCGTTGTCTATCTGCCGCTATATCTATTATTATATCTATCTGTCATTGTGTCTATCTATCATTCTGTCTGTTATGTCTATTTATCATGCTATATTTATCCTATAATCAATATCTATCTGTTGTTCTTTCTGTCTGTAGTTATATCTGTTACAGTATATGTCGTTATTTCTATCATTCTGTCGTTATGTCTGTCGTTAGGACTATCTATCGTTCTCTCTGTTGTTCTCGCTGTTGTTCATTCTATGTCCTTTTTTCCTTTTATCGTTCTTTGTTGTTCTTTCTGTCTGATAGACTGCATGGCCTTAAAACATTCACACTTCAAGTTTTTAAAACTACTTCAAAGTTTGTCTTGACAAGTTTTCTTCATCTAGGTTTTTTTTCTTCCTTTTTTCGCTCTCTGCGGTTAATGACAATTAATCAACTTCAATCCTTGATTGTGTTTTCCTCATCTACGCCACCTCAAATATTCGACACCTGCTGTATATTAAGTAGGTTTTTGTAGGATATTTACACTACGTTAATGTTTTCTTTAAGAAATAGAGTGAAATAATTTGACAGGCGGAAGTAAAGAGAAAGTAGAAAAACAGAAAAGCTTGCAGTTATTAATTACCAAAATTACAGTCTGCTTTTTTTAACCTCATTATAACGCAGACACATTTTAGGCAATTTTCCAGACGCAAATCCTTGATTTTAGGCAGCGCTCCGAAAGGCAAATGCTAATGAAATGCATATAAGATGTAAATATTGCACATCAACACAGTGTGAAAGGTAAATTTGCTTGGGAATTTATGTGCAGGCCAACTTTGATCCCACAGCATGAAGATTCTGCATAATAACAAGCTAACGGAAAGTAGGCGTGGTTTGTTGCCGGGGTCTCTCAGGGTGCCAATCAAATCACAACAGTGTTTTGTCAGCCAATAAGCAGAGCCGTGATAACAGCCAATGAGGCCTCTGGTGACCACAATTAAAAACACAAAAGGAGAATTCCTCCAGTGAGAGTTTGAGCATGCTTATGCAGTCAAACACTCTTCCATCTCTCTCTCTCTCTCTCTCTTTCTTTCCAGCAGCCGAGATTTCTGCAATACATTCTGTGATATTTCTTTACAGCAGGGCAAATTAAAAAGAAATACTGCTTTTCTCTCTTTCTGGATCTCTCTTCTGTGGTTTTTCTGCTCTCATTTCCTTTTTCTTTCACTCATTCTCGGTCATCTCTTTGCTCAATTTTTACTTTCGTTATCACGCTCTGATCCTTCCTGTGCTCTCATTTTCTCTCATCACACCATTTCTTCTCTCCTTTGCCAGCTCCCTTGTTCCCTGTCCTCTTCTCACTCTTTTCTTCAAACTATCGACCGTCCAATGCCACTGTCTCTTACAGTACAACACAATAAACTCAATATAAACCACATTAGAACACAACAGAATGCAACAAAATAAAACTATAGCAGTGTGATTTTAGTGTTATTTAAATAATAATGTTTTGAATTGGCTTCTATTTCTGTGTTTTCGGTTTTAATGTTAGTGTAAGTCTTTTTTGTCATTTTATTGGCATATGCATTTAGCTTTATTTTAATTTTCAGTTTTACTTTAACTTAAACTTTTATTTTATTTCAGTTAGTAGCCAAGGCAATATTTCTAATTTTCATGTACATGTTTTTTCATTCTAATATCTATATTGTATTTCTGCTTTATTTCAATTAATGAAAAATAGTTTCTATCTATTTTATCTCAGCTTTATTTCAATTAATGAAAACTATTTTGAGATACAGGGCAAAGCAACAACTGAACACAATACATTAGAAAACAGCATAACATAACATAATTCTATAGAACAACTCACAGCACAACACAATAGAAATACATTATAGAATGCACAATAGAATGGAAAACAAAGCTCAATGCAATGGCTGTGTTTTTTTATATTTATATACTATTATAGTATTTACTAATATTTTGAATTAACATTTTTATATTTTCAGTTTTATTTTAATTTTTTAATTTTGTGATGTACTTTTGTCATTTTTATTATTATTTTTTTTTTTTTTAACATTTAATAACATTTAATTCTATTTATTTTATTTTTTTATTTTATAATCTATTTCTATTTATTTATTTTTGGTTTTAGTAATTTTTTTATATTTTAGAAACAAACTAATTTTACTTTAGTTAGTTGCAGAGACAACATTTCTGATTTTCATTTAAGTTTCATTTAGGTTTTTCATCTAGTATTTATATCTTATTTTATTTTAGCTTTATTTTCAATTAATGAAAACCATTTTTAATAGTTTTAGTTTTAATTAGCAATAACAATACAGCGCAACAGTACAGTACAAAGCAACAACAGAACACAGTACGCATAATACTGCAGAATAACTCAACAGCACAACACAATAGAGATACATAATAGAATACACAGTAGAATAGAAAACAGACCGACACAGTAATGCACAACACAACTGTTTCTGGTCACTCCGTTGGTGGGACAGCGAGGGACGGTTTGGATAAATCCTGGCAGCTGTTCAGGATCTCCCTCCCTCTCTCTCTCTCTCTCTCTCTCTCTCCCTGTCTCTGTCTTTTATATTATGCTCTTTTTCGCTCTCTTCTTCTATTACAGCAGAACTGACGTGCTCTCTGGGGGTTCGGCATATGAGCTATCCTTGTGTGTGTGTGTGTGTGTGTGTGCGTGTGTGTGTGTGTGTGTGTGTGTGCGTGTGTGTGTGTGTGTGTGTGTGTGCGTGTGTGTGTGTGTGTGTGTGTGTGCGTGTGTGTGTGTGTGTGTGTGTGTGCGTGTGTGTGTGTGTGTGTGTGTGTGCGTGTGTGTGTGTGTGTGTGTGTGTGCGTGTGTGTGTGTGTGTGTGTGTGTGCGTGTGTGTGTGTGTGTGTGTGTGTGCGTGTGTGTGTGTGTGTGTGTGTGTGCGTGTGTGTGTGTGTGTGTGTGTGTGCGTGTGTGTGTGTGTGTGTGTGTGTGCGTGTGTGTGTGTGTGTGTGTGTGTGCGTGTGTGTGTGTGTGTGTGTGTGTGCGTGTGTGTGTGTGTGTGTGTGTGTGCGTGTGTGTGTGTGTGTGTGTGTGTGCGTGTGTGTGTGTGTGTGTGTGTGTGCGTGTGTGTGTGTGTGTGTGTGTGTGTGTGTGTGTGTGTGGATGACTGTCTTTGTGACTGAATCTCAGATTTCCGCTCACAACAACACAGAGATGTAATCAAATCCAACGGAACCTCACTGTTCACAACACATCACAGTCCACAAAACAACAAAGCTCAGATCAACTCAACATAGGCCTGTCACAATTATTACATAATCGGTAAATATTTTGTTTTGTTTTTTTTTATTTTATATTTTTATTTTACTCATGCTTGTATTGTTATTTTATTTGTTAATTTTTATTTTTATTGCTTATATTTAAATTTTATTTTATATTTATTTCGTTTTTACTATTGTTTATATATTTTATTTTATTTTATTTATTTTTTTTATTCCATTTTTTTTATTAATGCTTGTATTATTTCCAATTCAATAATAATTTAATTTTTATTATTTTTAACTTTAATTTAATTTTAATTTGTATTATTTTTCTTTATTTTTATTTTGTTTTTGTTTTATTTGTTTTATTGTTTTATTTTATGTAAATGTAATTAATCTTTTTTTTAATGTAAAAAATATATATATATATATAACTTAATATTTTAGTTTAGTTTATTTTATTCACTGTGAATGGAAAGTAGACCCAAGCTAAAGACAAAACAATACAAACAAACACAATGTGACTCACCAATTCAATAATAAAAGTGTTCTTCGGCTCAATTAACACCTTTAAAGACAATCACAGAGCTGGTGTTAACATCACTCTCTGTACTTCAGCATACAGTAACTCAACACTAACAATGATACAGCACCAGCTGCACTTCGCATTTTCTATCCATAACGACTCCCAGAGTGCATCTATGTCTGCATTATGATGTTTCCGACCAACAGAGCCTGAAAACGGTTTCATTTCATTAGTAGGCCTACAACTTTTTCATCCACAGCTCGATTCTAAATCTTGACGGCTCACATTACATTTCCATATTTGCTAGCTTCTTAAAACTTTAATCTACGAATCCTCCTACTCCTCATTAATAAATACTAGTTATACCAGGAATCATGTTTCTATAAAGTGCAGATTTGCTCTCTAAAATAATTTTTCACTGGGGTGTGTTTGAGGGCGTGTTTTGATTTGAAACAGGTTTTTTGCTTCAGTGTCTGAACGGCCCGCTTTTAACGTTATAGTGGCCACAGAGCCGTGAAGGCACAAAGTAAAATATTAAAGGACGGAGGGTGCTTTACATGCTAACGAAGACTGGCGTGTCTGTGACACACATAACCGCTGGACTATAACACAGAAATGTGGTGTCTGCATGCTTGGGCTTGATTGATGTTTAATATAACCTTGAGCGTGAACACGCACCTTCATGTCAGCAGGGTTCGGTTCACACTGTGCCTATTATTCCTACAGAGATACAGAAGACAGGGACGATGTCGTTTTGGAAACTGTAACACAAAGGTGGACAGCATGAACCTTTTCTATCACGCTTTCGGTTTCATTTTAATATTTTGGTATCTTCTATCTTGCTCTATTTTAGTCAGTGTTTATAAAGAAAGTTGTTTTATTTTGCTTGTAAAATAAGAACCTAAAGCTGAGACAAATATACGGAGTAGAGATGTGCGATTTATTTAATCGTCTGCTAATAAATGTGCGAGCTGACATATGAATATTAGACATGTTCAGATATTCATTTTATTCAACAGTTCAAAAAACAAAAAGTTTCATCAACAAAAATAGTTCCAAACAAAGCCGGAGCAGAACATTTGCTCGCCTCAGGCCATGTTTACACTAGATCTGGAAACAGGGCATTTGGGTTGAGAGAGGGGGTACTATCAGAAACAAAAAGTGTTATAAGTGTATCTTTAGGCCATGTCCACACGTACATGGGTATTTTGTTATAAAGGAGTTTTTCCTTCTTCCGTTTTAAAAAAATCTCCGTCCACATGAAAGCGCAAACGCATGCTATGAAGCACTGTCAAAAGTATGACAAACCAACAGGTGGCGATATAATCTCAACCGTAAAGCCATGTTGGCCAATCAGAAGCCTGAAAAAGTTTCCAGTAGGCGGAGATAACAGCGCAGGCTCCGACGTCACAAGCCAAAAACTCTACACAATAACACTGCAACCGGAGTTTTTGAAAATGTTCACCCTGGCAGGCGTTTTCAAAATTGTTTGGTTTCAGTGAACTGGTGCAAAGACTATAGAATACCCAAGACGTGTCACTCGTATAGTTTTGAATGGGGAAAAATGCAACGCTCAATATGGCCGCTCAATCGCAGGAAGCCCCGCCTTCTGAATGAAAGAGCTAATCGGTAAAGTCAGAGCGTCACTGCAGCTGCCGTTAGAAGCGTCCCAGTTGCTATAGAAACAGTCAGCACTCTGAGACGTGCGCTCAGGACTGCGCATGCGCACTGGCTGATCTAGCCTGAAAAGTAAGCTTTTTATAACGCTATTTGAGCAAAAGTAACAACATTTATGACACAGTTGTTGCCAGATTTCAAATATGAAATTTAATCGTAAGCTTAGTGAACAGTTTTGGAGAATTTTATGTTTCCCCATTCAAAGAGATAGAAGTTGCACTTGCATGCCCGAGAGGCGTTTCAAAGATGGCCGCCGAGTGACATGACTTGTCTTAAAAGGACTGGTGCTGCATTTGCCTGTGGACGAACGGCCTAACCGCTTAGAAAAAGCTGTGGTTTTAAAATTAACCGCGTTCGTGTGGACAGGGACTTAGCTTGTCCTCATCTACACTAGCGTTTTCACTGCGTTTCAGAAACGATCTCCATCCACACTAACCCGAAAACACGTCACATGACCATTCATTCAGGTACAACAATGAGCGTGATGTTATTGTTTACACGGTCATCAAGGATACGCAGAGCGAATTTGGGCAGCCATGCCATCATTTTCAAAAGTCTCTGTTTTGGTCTGTTTACCCTGGAGTTTTCAAACTAAAACGGGGTCTGCAGCATTTTCGAAAATCTCCGTTGTTGGCCCCGTTTACACTAGTGTGTTTTCGTTTTAAAACGCATACATTTTCCTACGGTTACGCCTATCGTTTACACTACTCCGGCATTTTCCACCCTTGAAAATGGAGACTTTTGAAAACGCTGCAGACCCCGTTTAGTTTGAAAACTCTAGGGTAAACGGACCAAAACAGAGACTTTTGTGTCCTGTCCTGAATGTGCTGCCCACATTCTCTCCGCGTATCCTTGACGACCGTGTAAACAATAACATCATGCTCATTGTTCTACCCATAGATATGTAGGCTATGGGTAGATTCCCCATTCGACCACTCCTAACACGTAGACGCGTCCGCCATCTAAATATTAGGAATCTACCTATACATAGGCTACCTACGGTTGTACCTGCATGAATGGTCACGTGACATGCGTTTTCGGTTGTGTAGTGTAGATGGAGATCGTTTCTGAAACGCAGCGAAAACGCCAGTGTAGACAAGGATCGTAGGGTCGAAAACGCCAGAGTAATGTAAACGTCAGGCGTAACCATAGCAAAAGTTATGCGATTTAAAATGAAAACGCACTAGTGTAAACGTAGCCTCAGAGCAACACTGCGTGCGGTATTTCATTCCTGAATGACAAAAATCAAAAATCTGTTTTTGAAAAAATCAAGTCAATAAATCAATGATCCATTCATGAAGACAGCCACTTGCCTCGTTTCTAAATGAATCAGCTGTTTTGAACAAATCGTTTGAATGCATGATTCAATAAATGACTCAATTAAGACAGGCACTTGCCGCCACCTTCTGGCATTTTTAGTGTCATATTTATTTATCCATGACAGGCCAAGGTACCAGCATAAAAACACAATTATTTATCGTTATCGAAAAAATATCAAGAACTAATTTTGTCAATATCGCACACCCCTAATACTGAGGAAAAATCTTGGGAAAGTAAGTCCAAATAGGCTTAAAAAAAGTACTTTCCCTCAAGTTAGAAATGAAATACAAAGAACGTGGGTTAAAAGGGTTATTGTGAAAGAAAAACTTGAATTGGGCAGATTGTGAGGACGGACGGTAAGGATAATGTTTTTTATGACTCCTCTGTTTTAAAAATCATGCATTCAGATGGCAGTTCATTCAAGCTGGAACGAGGGACATAATTTTATTCATATAGATGACAATGTACATCCTGCAACTAACGGTTGTCGCTCTTCCTCTAATTGTTTTATACTAGATAGCAAGGCCTTTTTATGAGACTGCAAATTGGTCCAGTGATGTCCTGAGGAAAGCTAAATTGAAGAGAGACGTGGTGATTATGGAGGTTTTTTTGAGGAAAATGTGTAAGGAGTCTCAAAGCAGATTGAAGAACACATTTGAAGGTTGTTCCGTTCATATACATTGAGAATTGTAGTTTCTAGAGTGAAGTATTGTCCACAATGCAGTGTTGTAGTCGAGACCCGTTCATTTGAATCAAGACCAAGAGGGTCGAGTCCAAGTCAAGACTCAGTCCACATGCTCCAGAGTCCATGACAAGACAAAAATCATAAAAATATGGTCTCGGACTCAAGAACTGAGATCCAAGTCCAAGAGCATATTTTCATGGTTTTGGTCTCAGGACCATGTGGACTTCGACCCTCTTCTGGTTTCAGTCTTGATTTGGAGGCAAACACTGCCATAATGTTCTAACAAACTGTTTCTGAAGAAGATATACAGTAGACAGAAAAATCAGAAAAGTCATTATAGATCATTTATATTTCTATAGCGACATTACATTTTTGCACTGTTCTGCTCTACAGTATTTAATTGTCTAAATATAGCTTTCGTTAGAAGGAAACTTGGTCGCAAGCCATTGCAATGCTCAATAGGTGAGTGAATCATTCCTTTAAATTGGTTCTTTGCAATGAGTCATACAAACCAAGTCACAATTCTTGAATGATTCATTATCCTTGTTATTTCGTTATTGATTCATTATGATTCATTATTCATTATGATTCAGTCAAAGTGATTGTATTCTGCAGTTACAACTAGCTGGAAAGGCAATGGGATTTCATTAGTCAAACAGTTAGAGTACTATAGATTAACTGTGGTATATTTAGTCTTCATTCTTGTGATAAATCCCATAATATCATATATATGTATATCATGAAATATAGTGCAGTGGACACTGCACATGATGCGATTGTAAAGGAACTGCAAAGAGAATATCATTTAATTTATAATTACTTGGTGAAAGGAGCATGTATTTATCATAGTTTCGTGAATTTTTGCAGATGAAATCCAGTCATTTTGATATTTCCCCAGATAGATTTCACAACTGGTTTAGGATTTGCGCATGAATTTGCTCTTGATGAAGCAAAATCTGCCTGGTTTGAAAGTGTCCTCTGTGATCTGTGTTTCATACAGTACATTGCTACGTTTTCAGACGTTTTTGCCTACAAATTTCAGGATTTTTTAATACTACAGGATAATTTATTGCCTTTTTAGCTGTATTCAACATTGGTCTATTTGAGTGTGTTTAAAAGTTTTTCTGATGTTTGATCTTTCTCTCTCACAAACACACACGCGCATACTGATGTTCAAGAAAGCCTGTGAAGTGAGCGCACCACATCTCACAAAATAAAACTCATCCCACCAGAACAACACACAATAACAGACTGGACATGACAAGAGGGAATCACACAACTTTTCTCTCTCGCATACTTGTTCTGCCTTTCTTTGTCTTATGCATAATACATAGACACTCCACTGGTAGCTTTGAACTCACTGTCCTCCTCTCCCGCTCACTTTTTCTCTGAGGGCTTTTGCTCTGCTTCTGCGGGTCGCATGATTGCATGAGGGACCACCAAATCACAAATGTCCCCTCAAACACACACATACATACACACACTGCGCTTGTTAGCGCTGTCCGTTTAGCCGCAGCATGTGTGAAGGAAACGAGTGTGTGTGTGTGTGTGTGTGTGTGTGTGTGTTCAGAGGTCGTTGGCTCAGACTGACAGGACGCTTACAGAAACCAGTGCCAGCAGCAATAAAGATCCCGCTCCAATTAATGACACCAAAACAAGCACACACACACACACACGTAGTCCATCAGAACTCTCTGTTATGGAAATGGCCATTCGTTCTCCCTCACTTCCTATATGCGACACTCAGAATATTGGATTTGTTGTCACACACAGATGAAAAAACACACAAGCAGTAGCAGAAAAAAAAAACTACCAGTACTTAGAAACAAAGTTAATGCTAAATTTAAAATACATTTAATTTTAACAGTCTTTCTGCAGTGCTGTCTGACAGTAAAAGCTATAGAAATGCCTTCATCTGGTCTGTTTTTGTTGGCGTATCCTTATGTGAAGAATAAAACTGCTGTCTAATGAAGTGGTTGGGAGTAAGTAAATCTGTCCAAATAAATGTCCAACTTGTGATTCCGTTTTTACTGAGATACAAGCATTGTAGTCATAAAATATTCACTTGGTTATGTCTAAAGCTCACTCAAATTTGTTCTAGATCATTAGACGTGACGTTATGGTGCCTTTGAGGCCTGTGTGAAACCAGTTTCTGTACCTTCATGCAGAAACACTGTCTGTGAAGTCATTGACTGACTGGGCCATTAAATAACAGACAAAGTTTTAGTAAGTAATAAGTATTCCATTCCAGTCGTGTCTTCTTAGACCCCAATAGGTGGCTATTTTGTTGCCTGTTCAAAAACATATTGCAATATTGCTTAATTGTGATTGTGTTTCCCTTACAAAAATTAACTATAGTTTTGGTATGCTAACCATAGTTTAACCATGGTATTTGTAATAAAACTGTGGTTATACAAATGCATCTGCCAAAAAAAAAAACATGGTTACTACAAAATTACTATAGTAAAACCATGGATAATTTTCATAAGGTTTGTTCAAGCTAGGCAAATGAGCCTTTATATACATTTGTTATTGATCCTATACTTATTAAACTAATGTTAAACTAAACTAATACTTGTAAACAAACTGAGAAATTGTGTATATATGTAATACTTGACAGTACTGCTATGATTATGTGTTGTAACTTGCTTAGGGTATATACAAGGATAGCAGGCTAAATGGCTAACAGTATGCTAAGCTAGTATGGTTAGCTTCTGAGCTTATAAAATGTAGCATATCTTTTAAAACATTAGTTTATTCTACCTTATAGGCCAATTTATTTCTACCATATATGTTACATATAATATAAAAGAACAACTAAACATCATAATAATGCAAAGTGTTTTTATACAGTATATATCCTATTGGGTGATGGTTAGCTATGTATGATGGTAATTCCCTTAAAAAATTAACCATGGTTTTGCAAACAATAAAACCAAAAAACATGGTTATTGTGGTTAAACCATGGTAACCACAAATTAACCATGGTCTTGCTACACTAACCATAGTTTAACCATGGTATTTGTAGTAGTTATACAAATGTTAACCAAATGGGTCAAAAGACCATGGTTACTACACTTTTACTGTAATAAAATTACACATTTTTGTATGGATTGACTGAAGGTAATTTCTAATTGGATAAAAGCTTTCCCCTCTGTCATAAAAGTTCACTTGCATTAGGTATCAACTACTGAAATGTTGGTGTTGTGACAGCACTAATACACACAGGCATTTAGAAGAAGAACGTCAGTCCGGCTTTTCTTAAACGTGAAACTGAAGTGAAAGGATCATGCCGTGGTCTATGGATATCAGAACATCTCACACACACTCGTCATTTAGAATTCTCTCTGTTATGGAAATGCGCTTTGTTCTACATCACTTCCTCTCTGTTTCTTGGGATATTGGATTGGTCGTCACGTTACGCACACGCATTCAGATGCAGTGGAGCGCTGCGGCTTTTCTTAAACACGGAGCTGTCAGAGAATAGATTATAATGCAGTTTTCAGATAACAAAATATCAGCAGATAAACAGGCACATAAACACTTTCCATTAGAAAAGAAAACACAAAGCATGATTGTTCAGTGCAGTTTTTCTTTAGAGTATTTGTTGTATGTGAATGAGCAGAACACAGGATCCCAAGTTCATTAATGTTTCCAAACTGTTTTTGTAGTTAATTAGTGAGTATCTGTGTGTGTGTGTGTGTGTGTGTGTGTGTGTACCACTGTGGGAGTTAGTATGATCGATAGTGTGTACTAATAGAATAGTTGGCAATGTTTTGTGTTTATGTCCCATCTAGGACATTCTAAAAATGTTGGCTAACCTTACATAAAGGTTGTGTTATTTTTAAATATTGTTAATGGAAGGCATAATGATGTTATTTGTGTTTTGATTCAAGTTCCCACAAAGTTATGTGAAAGCGTTTTAGTTAGGGCTGCACAATTAATCGAATTTCTAATCGTGATTACAATTATGGATGCCACAATTACGTAATCGTTCAAAGCGGCAATTAATCGTTCAAAGTCCACTTATCTTAATCTGCGTGCTTAAGATGTGTTTTTTTTTTCTTTCTGCATGTTATCTTAGGGGTTTTTCCCATTATTTTAATTTTAGTTTTAGTTATAGTACTACTATAGTAGTTTTAGTTTTAACATTATAATACCATTCATATTTTTACTTTTTTATAATTTAAAGAAGAAACCAATCCGATGTATAGTTGACATTTGATGCTTAATACTATAGAAAAGCACTAAAAGTTTTTCAGTTAGAGTGTTTTCAGCTTGTTTATTTTCATATAAAAATACGGCATGCAGTTGCATCAAACAATGGTATACACATCATTCAATGTAAATTGTGATAAATTTCAAGGGAATAATCAACAATTATGAGTTTTGTCATAATCGTGCAGCCCTAGTTTTAGTGCAACATTGTTTGAAAGTCATTGAAGGATGAGTACTACAACTAAAAAAGTTTTTTATAATTATAATAATAATTGTTCCCCAAATGATCAACGTAACATTGATGTGTTACCTTATATTAAGCTGTACTTTATTGGACTACATATTCAACAACTTGCTAAGTGCATGTTTTCAGATATGTTATACTAACATTAAAAAAATGCAAACAAATTGGCCAATGTTACAAAAAGGTTGTGTAATTTTTCAAATATTGGTAATAGGGGTTCTAATAATGTTATTAATATTTGATTTAAAAAAAGTTATTTTAATTATTTGAAAGTTTTTAATAAAACATTATTTGAGAGTGATCGAAGTTGTATTACTCCTAAAAGTCATTGTAATTAATAATGTTTAAAGTCATATTGATGCCTTACCTTAGGTTAAGCAGTGTTTACATGTTACATACAGTGTTACAGTGACTAGATCTTCAACAGCATGACTTGCTAGGTTGCTAATACAAATATCGAGTGAACTTTTCCAGATAAGTTATGCTAACACTTATATAAATGCATAGTTAAAATTGCAATAGCCTCATTTGAAGTTGCTGTATAGTAGTCCAACTGGACATTTTAATATACCAATAACCAAGATGGAAAATTAAAAAAATGTTTGAATAGAATTTTTTTTAGCTAGGTAGTTTTGATAGTGTCTATGTGTTTATGCACTGCGGTGTTTGTGTTGGCCTCATGATATGCATTTTTATTGTGTTGTGTAAAGTCTATGGCCAGATGAGCCGGAGATTTGGTCAGTCTAAACAAGGCTTTTGGGGAGACAAGACGCTGTTTGCGTACTGAACCTTGACTGCTCCAAAATGCCTGTTGGTTTTAATCTGACAGACTGTCTGCCAGTGTATGTGGTCACAAAGAGAGAGAACAAGAGTGTGACAGAGAGAGAAACCGAGAGAAATAGACCCCGAGAAATAAAATAAGCTGATCTCTTGCATTTTGAGTTCGTGTGTGTGTGTGTGTGTGTGTGTGTGTGCCTATTCCAATTTGTGAGACTTGAGTTGGTGAGTATGCTGTAGGATATCATTAGAGGTGGAAGGGGATGTGTGTATATATGTGTGCTGAGTCATGTGTGGGCTGACCACAGCAACTTCATTCTGTGTGTGTGTGTGTGTGTATTTTGTGTATGCATGTGTATTTTTGTGTGGGCAAATGTTGGACAGTGTGTGTGTGTGCATGGTAAGGTCAGCATTGCATTTTTGTGGACTGGGACACATCCTAACCGTCCCGCAGGGCACACACAAAACAATCAGTGTCTAAAACTAGAGTTGATGTACCATACCAACACACACACACACACACATGCAAAATGCCTTACTTGCAAGCATGAACTCACAAACACAACAAATTGAGGACATACCTTAGACTGCTGTTGTTTTGTATAAAGCTAATTATAACTAACATAACCTAAATGAAAACGTTAGCATTTTTAGAATTAAAAAAATATATATATATTTATTGGATTTATTAATCATTTTTCCAATTTAGGTCCCCAAAGGCTTTGTCGGATTCAGCTAACTTCTAGGGACAATTTTGTTCCCCAAGTATAGCTAAGTAAACCCACACTCACAGACTTCCTCTCCAGCAGCACTTTAATCATAACCAGTATATTGCTGAATCCACAGCATTTTGTCCTTTCTCAAGAGCATTTTTAAAACCATGTCATATAATGAGTGTGTGTGTGTGTCTTCATTTTCACGGGTTGTATTTTTGATCTTTCGTTCTCTATAATTATTTTGTTCCTGACTTGCATTCTCCTGCTGTTTTTTCTTGTATGTAGAGTGTGTGTGTAAGTGAATTTTCCTGAATTGCATCCTCCTGGTTTTTCCCTAGTATATAATTGTGTCAATGTCCATTTTGAGACCTGGGTAGTGATGTCATTTGGCTTGCGGTTGCCTGGCTACCAGCCCTTCTTCAGAACACGACTTCCTCTGCTTGTGCTTGATCTTTTTGACTGATCCCTAGTGACCTATGAGCTTTAGATGTGAAAGGTCAGGTTGTGTACTGTCATGTCATCTGCTCTTCCTAACATCTTTCTCTGTTTTTTTTTTCTCTCTCTCTGTCTCCAGGATGGGTTTGGTGATGGGATGGCAGTGAGCATGGCCCTTTGTGCAGGCATATGGGCCATTCTCCTACAATTGGCCCTCTTGCTGTTCTTCTCTCCACCTCCAGGCCACTGCCAAGGTGAAAGGTCCCGCCTACAGTTTACTCAACCACTGTACCATGCGTCGGTCTACGAGAACTCGGCCGCCCGCACCTACGCTGCCAGCCAGGTGCGCATGGGCATCCCTCTCCAACATCACTCATGGGAGGTGAGGTACCGCATCACCTCCGGGGACGAGGAAGGATTCTTCAAGGCCGAGGAGTACACTCTGGGTGATTTCTGCTTCCTGCGGATAAGAACCAAAGGGGGTAATGCTGCCATCTTGAACCGTGAAGTTCAGGACAACTACTTGTTGACAGTGAAAGCTTCCATTAAGGGGGATACATTAGAGGCCTGGACTAAAGTTAGTGTGCAGGTGTTGGATATGAATGACCTTCGACCCCTTTTCTCCCCTACCACATATTCAGTTACCATTGCGGAAAGCACACCCCTACGCACCAGCATAGCTCAGGTCACTGCCACGGATGCCGACATAGGATCAAATGGAGAGTTCTATTACTTTTTCAAGGAGCGAATGGAGCTGTTCGCTGTGCACCCGACTAGTGGAGTTGTTTCTCTCAGTGGGAAGCTGGATGTTGACACTCAAAGCCGCTATGATCTTGAGATCCAGGCTGTGGACCGGGGAATGAAGCTCTATGGGAATAATGGAGTAAGCAGTACAGCTAAACTTTTTGTTCATGTAGAACGGATTAACGAGCATGTGCCCATTCTGAGTATTGTTACATTAGCACCTGTATGGACTGAGAAGTCCCCAGTCATAGCTGTGGTCACCGTAGAGGATCTTGATGAAGGGGCGAATGGAGAAATTGAAGCAGTGAGCATTGTGACTGGGGACCTTCTTGAGCTCTTCAGCATCGAAAGGACAGAGATGCCAAGTGAAGAATTGGTGGATGAGGAAGTCACTCAGAAAGGATCTAGAGAGTTTGTCCTGCGTGCAACAGAGCAGTTCGACTGGGACAGTTATCCGTTTGGATTAAACCTCAGCTTGCAGGCTCGGGATCGTGGAACACCTCAGAAGTTTTCTGCTGTGCACACGGTGCACTTACGACTGTCACGACCAGCCCCGGCGGAAGTCATATTTCAGAAGGACGAATACGAGGTCCTGTTGAGTGAAGTTGCCCCTCCTGGAACTGTTGTGGAGGCTGTGAAACTCCAGCCAGAGCCAGATGATGCTGAGTACATCCTGACCCCATCTACTGATTCGGGGTTCTTCAGTATCAACACCATGACTGGCGTCATCAGCACGGCACGTTGGCTCACCCAACTCACACAGGAAGTATTTGAGCTAGAGGTCTTAGAAGTAGACAGTGACCTTAGGGTCAAGGTTAGAGTCATTCTTGAGGATGCCAATGATAATGCACCGTCATTTGCTCAGCAGTCTTATGAGGTATTTGTCAATGAAAGTGTTGCGGTAGGCACCACTGTTGTTGTGGTGACTGCTTCTGATGGTGACCATGGGGAAAACGGGTACATCACATATAGCATGGCTAGCTTGACACCATTACATTTTAGCGTGCAACAGTTCACCGGAGCAGTCACGACAACACAGGAGCTAGACTTTGAATCATCTGTAGAGAGTTTTAGTTTTGTGGTTCGTGCTTCTGACTGGGGTTCCCCTTATAGGCGTGAGAGTGAAGTCAATGTCACTGTGCACCTAGAGAATGTTAACGATAACAAACCCCTATTTGAGAAAGTGGCCTGTGTTGGTGTAATCTCTCGAGACCTTCCGGTAGGTGAGGTTATCACCACAATGTCAGCCATAGACATTGATGAGCTAGAGCTAGTCAAATACAAGATCCTCTCAGGGAATGAGCGAGGGTACTTTGACTTAAATCCCGATTCTGGTGTCATGACCTTACATCACTCCCTAAACACTGCAGCACCCAAAAACTCATTCAGTCTAAAAATTACTGCTACAGATGGGGAACACTTTTCCGATCCCATGTTTGTGAACATATCTGTAGTGCAAGGGAAGTCACCGCCCAAGAGCTTTAGTTGTACCGAAACCAGAGTAGCCCAACGACTAGCTGAGAAACTTCTGAAGAAAGCCAAAGCTAGCAGTAAACCCAAAATGGAGGAGGGCTTTATTGACCTGTTCTCTGTGAACCGACAAACGCCTCAATTTGACAAATCCTTCCCAACTGACATCACTGTGCGTGAGGATGTACAAGTTGGCACGAGTGTGTTTCAGGTAAAAGCCTTTGATGGAGACACTGGGTTCAATGGACAACTCTTATACGTCATTGCTGATGGCAACACAGACAGTTGTTTCAGTATTGGAATTCTGAATGGCGTGATAAGCATCTTCCTTCCTCTAGACCGTGAGAGGACAGATCGCTATCTTCTAAACATCACACTGTATGATTTAGGCCAACCGCAAAGATCCTCCTGGAGGCTTCTTACAGTTTACATAGCAGATGCAAATGACAATGCACCTCAGTTTCTTCAAGACGGCTACCAGGCCCGCATTCCCGAAAACACCCCTGTTGGTACCGAAGTCATCCAAGTGGAAGCTACTGACAAAGATCAAGGTCTCAATGGCGAGATCCAGTATTCCCTACTCACCAGCACATCACAGTTTGGCATCAACAGCTCCAGTGGGATTGTATATGTTGCAGGTCAGCTGGACCGTGAGTTTGTTCAGTTCTTCATATTAAAAGTGGAAGCGCGAGATCGAGTAGAGCGAGTGGCTCAGCAATTTTCAGTAACAACTCTTAAAATCTATCTCGAGGATGTTAATGATTGTCCACCAGCCTTTATCCCAAGTGTTGTTAGCGCCCGCGCACTAGAAGACCTCCCAGTGGGCACTGTCATTGCCTGGCTGGATACGCAAGACCCTGACCTGGGACTTGGAGGGCAGGTGCGATACTCGCTCGCTAACGACTACGATGGCCGTTTTGAGGTCGACAAGACTAGCGGTGCCATTCGTCTTACCAAGGAGCTGGATTACGAAACTCAACAGTTCTTCAACCTAACAGTTCGAGCGAAAGACAAAGGCCGACCGGTGTCTCTCCTGTCAGTTAGCTTTGTTGAACTGGAGGTGGTGGATGTTAACGAGAACCTGTACGCACCATATTTCTCGAACTTCGCCATGAACGGATCAGTAAAGGAAAGCGTTCGGATCGGGACTTCTGTGCTCCAGGTCTCTGCAAGGGATGATGACATGGGAAGGGACGGCGAGGTGCAGTACTCCATACGTGATGGCAGTGGTCTTGGGAGATTCACCATTGATGAAGAAACAGGTATGTGTTGATCATGTTTTTCATATTGATTTTTTTTTAAAGTTCAATGATGTCTTGAAAAGTGCTTGAAATTTTGTTGAATATGTTGTGGCTTTCTTGTACAGTTTTGTGCAGTCTTTTATTCAGTGTGAGGTAAAGAGCTAATATGGTAAGGTAACAAATGTTCATTTTTTTCTCACAAGGGTTTTTCTGAGTCACCTTATTGTGGTAAGGTGTAGCTTGTAGCAAGGTGTAGCAAGTAGCTTACTTTGCTTTCATAATCACTAGGTATTGAATACAGCTAATATGCTGTAGATAGAGCCTGTAATACGGAAAGGAAAAAAAAAACGTATATGCCACTCACAGTGGCTTAATGGGACACATAAATGAAGAGTGAATAGGCTTCAGTGGTTTATCACCTCAGGCCAGTTAAACACTGCATTGGCCTACATTTTATTTAGGTCGAGTTTTGACAGTTGAGATGAAGGGGGAACGATTGAAGTGCGATTGAAATTTTGATAGTGTTATGGTTATTGTTTCATGTACTGCATTCAATTCACATGCACTGTTTTGATGGAATAATTAGTTTTTGTCCAGTTTTGTTGGACAAAGTGGGTATATATGTGTATGTGTGTGTCTGCGAATAATGATTTCTCTGTAAAGAAATATGTGTGTACGTTAGAGGTCTACACGGAGGACCCGAGACCCGAGGACCCGGGATCCGTACGGGTTCGGGGCTATATTTTAAATGGTCAGCCGGGTCCGGGTCGGGTCCCAATCTATAACTTCGGGTCCCGGGTCTGTTTAACATTGTGTGTAATACCCGAGTCGATCGGACTCGGAGAACACCCGGCCGTTATCAGAGTCAGTCAGCGCTGTACATGTGTTGTTTTGTAACTTCAACTTTAAACAAAATTAGGATGAGAAAAGTGTGAGTCGGTAATTTGAAATAAGGTGGGAAAAAAAAACCACGAGCGACGTCATCAGAAGCAGGGTGGGCGGAGTTAATGCACACGCACGGTGATAATGGATACCTTCATGAGTGATGTGAGTTATTATTGATTATTTTTTTAATAATATTATGAATGAACCGTCTTGTTGTTATATCTAAAATATTTGCTCAGACTCTGCTCAGAGACCACAGAGATGATAACAAATAAGTAAAGCTAACGTCAGCAGCCATGGCACTGGACGAGCAATCGTTTTTATAATCCAAATGGGCAAACAGTCTAAATTATTATGCAAGTTGACTAGACGGGTCCGGGTCGGTTCAGTGTAGCACATTTACGGGTCTCTTCGGGTTCGGGTACGAATTTTTGGACCCGTGTAGACCTCTAGTGAACGTGCCGAAAAGTGTGTGTGTGTGTGTGTGTGTGTGTGTGTTTGTGTGAGGTTGATTTATGTGTTAAGCCTCTGTTGGGTTGCAGTTGTCATGTCATTCTGTCTGACCCACACACTTAGCTTTAACCCTCCATTTTTTCTCTCTCCCCCTTTTTTCTCACTCTGTCATTTTCTCGTTCCCCTTGACAGTGAGTTTTCTGTCAGTGAAACCGATAGTATCTGGGTTTTTATTAGTGTTGCTTCTGAAGGCAAGCATCACTATTATTATTACTCATACTTAGGGCTAGGGATTTGATCAAATTCTTGACTGTAATTGTTTAACTTCAGTATGTCATCTGTCAACTGCATAGCAACACGTTAAAAACCAATCAACCACATAGCAACATCCTGGCATTAAACCACAACACCTATGCTATTTTTACAAAGGCAAACACCACTCACATTTTTTAAGTCCATAAGACCAAGAAATCCACAAGGCAAGATGAAGAATGTGTGTGTGTATGTGATATCTGTCAGCCTGTAAGGTGGCAGAGGTACAATAAACTGTGAAAAAGAAGTAGGCTATGTGGCATAAAAGAAGTGTTCCTGTTGGGAAATCCAGCTTTAAGCTGGTAGCTATGTTTTGGAAGCTTATTTCTAGTAGATCCAAGAAGGTTATAAGCTTGTGCAAGCTGGTTGATCAGCCACCATGATCTAAAAGCCATCTTGACCACCTTGAACCGGTATGTTTCTGGTCCAAGATGGTCTACCGCCTAGCACCAGCTTATGTCCAGCTTGGATAAGCAAGAAATCAGCTACCATGTTTCGGCCTAAAATTTTTTTTTTTTCTTTTCTTTTTTTTTCATCAGCAGTTTCGTAAAAGCAATGCTGGGTAGTAACTGATTTCATGTAATCTGGATTATGTAATCAGATTCCAAAAATTAAGCACTTGTAATTAGGTTACATTGCATTTTAAAGTGCTTGTAATTAGATTACCGTTACTTTTAATAGATAACATGATAACATATTATCTACAAAATGGCAGTAAATTATTCATAATGTATTGATTCACCCTAATTATTCTTTTTTCTCTCTTAAATTTTCCTTTCTAAAAAAATCCTACCACTTATATACACTCTAAAAAATGCTGGGTTGTTTCAACCCAACTTTGGGTCAAATATGGACTAACCCAACTTTTGGGTTAAAAATTTAATGTAAAAATTTAACCCAACAGTTGGGTTAGTCCATATTTGACCCAATGTTGGGTTGAAACAACCCAGCATTTTTTAGAGTGTACATTCACAAAGTTTTACAGTAACTTCGAACACCAGCCACTTCTCAGATTAATATAATAACACAGAAAATGGAGAGGTCACACAATTAGTTTAATTTGACATTCTTATAATTTAATTAATTATTAGCTTTTCATCACGTCGCAAACCCCCTGCAGTTGTTTCAGGGGTTTAATGCACTTCATGATGTTGATAACAAAGAATGGAAAATATTTTCTTACGAGTTAGGTCGAAAGTAATAAAAAAGTAGCCAGAATACATTACCTAATACGTGTAATCCAACAGATTACATTACTAACTACAATTTCCGCCATGTAATTTGTAATCAGCAATGTACTACAATTTGTAAGTAATTTACCCAGCACTGGATAAGAGTGTGTTGAAACCGTGTACCAACCGGATGAGGTCGACGAGACTTGTAACACAGTGTAAATCGAGAGACTGAGGGGAAAAAGAAAATGAGTCTGGATGAAAGAGTTTGGGGTTCAGAGGCCAGAATGGTGTGTGTGTGTGTTTGTGTGTCTACTCACCCGCAAGCTGCCTGACAATGATCTGGAGGTTTCAAAACGACCCTCAGATCTCCCGTGGTCTTTTACCTCTCCTTGGAATGAGGGAATCAGGAACAAAGGAGGGGAAGCCATGAATATCTGTCTATTTCTTTTAAGACAGAAATGAGAGGGTTCACTGTGGCCTTTAAAGGGCATGAATCACACACACTGGTGCAGAACAGTCACCTTCTACTTTTTAAACCCTGCTACAACTCGCTGACAGCAACAAAGCAAAGCATCTCCAGCTCTGTACTTCAGTACTGCGGTACGAGTGGTTTAAAAACGTGGTTTTGTGAGATTTGTGTCCTGGCAGCAGGTGGATCAGTGTCTGTCAGGAGTCGACTTGAGTCTTTGAGGATATCACACAGAGTCTTAACTTTGATAAAGAATATCTCTTTGGTTTTGAGACTTTAGTCTTTGCAACTTCAGGGATCTTATCTATGCACAATCAGCTTGTAACACTCCAAAGAGAAAGGAAAACTTGAAATCGCATCATATGACCCCTTTAATATTATTACAAAATAATAGAATTATTATTATATTAGTTAATTATATTAAATTATTAATTAATATTGTGAAATACTGTATATACACATTCTGTACATCTTAAATCACAAATCATAAATATCATAATTAAATAATTGATATCATTATATATACAGTGTATATATATATATATATACATACACCTCTATGAGGTGTGCGATTTAATATTATAAATAATATTACAATAATTATTTTACATTAAGTAATTAATATTGTGTTACCTTGTAGTATTTTTCAATCCTGATTTTAAGTATGCATATCTCCAATGGGACTGTCTGTCTGTCTGTTTTAACAATGAAAGAAGGATTTGAAACCTGTTTGAAATTTCCAATTCTGTTTGGTGCTGCAGAAATTACACGCTGTATAAGGCAAGACTTGACGGTTCGGCATTAAACATTTACATTTAAAGAATTCCTGATAGCCTGTTTCTATGGTTGCAACCGTAAATGATCTGCGCATACTTCTTTGTTTTTCTACTTTCTACTTCTTCCTTCACTGTTTCTCCATTTCATATAAACACACACACATATAAGTAAATGTTTTATCCATTTGCATACTCACACACAAATTGGCCAAACCCGGGGGTCAAAGGTCAGGGAACCAGTGTCAAAGGTCGTGCACTTTGTCTCACTCACCTGTCACTTTTCCAATGAAGAGTCAATCCAACTGTTTGCATACAGATGTTGTGTGTCTGTATAGATTTGATGGAAAGAATGAGGACAGAACAGAGACTCAGAGGCAGTTTGCATGTTGTACGCCGCATGACATGATTGCATGTTTGCAAATGCGCACACACACACTCAATGCACACACATTTTGCAGTAGCACTAGCAAGTGAGGGAATTTATTGCCCTTGTTAGCTCTGTGCTGGCATGAGCCATAAATCACCCGGGGATGGAGCGCAACTCTACAGACGCAATTACATCTTAAAGAGCACACGCGCACACACACAAATTGAAAGGAAACACTTCACACGTGTCTTTGTACATGCAATCACGACTTAGAAAGCAATTTTCCCCAATAGGGAGACTCAGCTTGAAAACATAAGGCATGTTCCGACAAACACAAACGTTACATCCGAAGGATTTTCTGTGCACTTACGGCCGCTATGCATTCTCATTTCAGCTCGGAAGCTTCTATTGTTTGCACAGCACAAACAGCGATTCAAGGCTGCTCAATTGTACACTGAGCATCAAAAATGTCAAACACAAAGTGTGAAGAAAAGCCCATGCTCATTACAGCCGCCGCTGAGCAGACGCTTTTCATCTGCAGGGACTTACAGTGCACTAATTGCACTGATGGTCCCTGCAGAGCGTCCTGGGGTTAAGTGCTAGTTTGCGCACCGCTGAAAGAGCCCTGGCTTACGCTTAGACACCCGGATCCTTTACTGTTAGACTGCTGATGCTGTACTTGAGTTCAGGTGTGTAATTAAGGGAATAGACTTGGTTATTTACAGCTTATAATCACATGAAATCAAAACGAACCCTATTCACTTTTTTAATGTAGGATGCTGCGTATGATTCATTAGTGTAAAATGTGCTGATTGACGTTTCTTTTCAGATGACATCATCGAGCCCTCTTGATGTTTTAGCCCCGCCCCTCCTGGCTCTTTTAAGTATTTAACAGCCATTTTTTTATGATACAATACATTTTTGATGGATGTAACTGACTCTAATTTAAAATGTAATACTATTTTATTTATTTATTTATTTTTATTTTCACTCAGAAAGAAGTCACATTACGGAAGTAATAATTGATTGCAAGCATTTTATGTTGGGACTGAAAGCTTTAGCAATTTTTACACATTCAGATTTCACTCGCAAATGTGTTGCATTATGAAAGTAATGGGGTTCATGCATTTCATGTTGAGTTTAAAGGTCCTGTAAGTTCACAAATTCCTACATTATTAAATGTCCTCCAGAGTTTATTAGACACAACCTTTTCCAGAACTGCACCCTGTAAATGTGCATGTCATCTCAGTTTTGTCAGAGTTGGTCAAAATAGACAAACTGACACTCTCGGCTTCCTGTTTTCCGTATATGGGCTGCCATGTGAGATCTAGTGCCTCAGAGTCTTCCTATTGGCCATCCAAAGAATCTGACCATGGCTCACAATCACATATTTAATGTTTTTTGTCACTTTACAGAGCCCAGGGCTCTCTCCAGGGGCGTGTCTATGTGGTGGCCAGGAGTGGCACCGGCCCCCACTGAAACTTGGCTGGCCACCCTAGGTGCCCCCCCTACCAGATGTCTTACGATATGCTTGTTTTTAGTAAATTTCTAACTGCATCTGGCAGTGGCGAATTCTGGCATGTGTAGGCAGCTGCCTAGGGCCGCTTTCTTCTCTTCTTTATACTTAATTTTAGGCGGTTTCTATAGTGTGATCTTAATGACAATGTCGAGAGCGCATAATGTTACGCGATCCATGTGCGCGAGGACGAATCTCTCCACTCCCAAGCGGATTTCCTTCACTCACACAAAACTGGACGTGTGCTTTTAAGTATTGTTCTTTTATGAATTGGCTCTGCTCTGTCACTGTCTGTCTCTGTCACTCTTTGTTTAGTGAGTGTACACGATGTATTATATCATACATCGTTCCGCAAACACAACCCCCCCTGAGCCAGTGCCCCCGACTGGCCCCCCCATTTAAAATGCTCTAGACACGCCCCTGGCTCTCTCAGAGACAGGTGTGATATTTCAGAACACATAATTCAGTCATATCTGTCAGATCATTTTTTTTCTCAGTGCCATTCCATAAAAAATTGTTTACAGCTACTAAAGTCTTCAGACTGTGACATCCTGTTGATTTCAGGAAGTACTGTGATTTCAAATGCAAATGCAATGCAAAATCCCTCATTTTGTACAAAAAACTAAACAAAACAAAAAAACAGGACTTTCTATAGAAGGTTATTAGTCAGACAGTGCTAATGAATCTCTTTTTTTATTAAGCAATGCAGATTCATATGAACCTACAATTTTTAAGTTTAGATCAAGGGGCAGTGTTGCAAAATCTTACGCGTTAAATACCTAGACAGCAATTTTGGACATTGTAGATGCATTTAATATTCAAATTGAGTATTTAAATGCACTTATGGTGCTCAAAATCAGTTGTTGTGATGCATTTATTTATTCATTCATTCATAGCCCTTATTACATTTTATTTAAATTTTAGTTTATTTTAGTATTTCAAGTTAAAACAAATTGAGAAATTATGCCTTGGCAACTAACTGAAATAAATAAATTAAATCGTATTTATTTATTTATGGCAGCGGCTATTTACACTAAGTAAAAATAGCATATTTTCTTAGCTATGGATGCTATTTACACTAAGTGCAAATAGCAATGGATTCTATTTAAGTGAAAATAGCAGTATTTTTTTGCGATATACTATTTTCACTAAGTGCATTATAAAACAATAATAACGTATTGAGTGTAAATTATCATTTTTATTCAAATTATTAAATGGATGCCACCTTACTGGGACAATAAATCCCTCCCTACACCTACCCTAACCCTACCCGATACTTTATTTTCAACTTTTTTATTATTTCCTTCATTTTATTGAAAATAAATGCCTTTCTGATGTGATATGAGATTTGAAAAGGGAGGGAAAAAAGTTCGACAAAAGGCGGGTTTGAATCCGGGTCGATCGCGTCAAAAAAACAAAAAACGTGGTAGATGCTTTACCAGCACCACCACTATTTATTTATTATATTTATATTTATAAAAATTACAAATAATAATGTTCATTCATAATAAATGTTTCATAAATGTTGTCTAGTTCAATAGTTCACAAGGTTTTGAAACACAGCCGATCTCTTTATAGCAAAGTACCTCCGTCTCTGCCAGTCAAACTCTTGCGGTCAAGTTCATGTCACGTCATATCCAATCAAACGCTGAAATGACACTGTCAGCCACGTAGATGTTACACGGGCCATCTTCATACACCTGTCCCTGCTGGTTTCACTCTGATTTTCCCATCCGTCTCTCGCAAAGGTTCAGTGTTTGGGTCGTGTAACCTGATGTGATTGGATGAAACCCTGCCTCGTGCCCCGTATAACCCCGCAAGGCTTTGGCTCCTAAATTTAGGAGCGCAATAACAGGGGAAGTGGATGAGCACACCGAAATGACAGACTCAATAAAGGCTTTCTCTTTGTTTTTGTCCTTCCATGTCTCCCTTTCTTTTCATTCTGTCTGTCTTTTCTTTTTCTGTCTCTATTGCAAAGTGTGCGTAGGAGTTTGTGAGATTTCTCTGCTGAAGTAGCAGTGAACACAAGAGATGTGTCCTGCTTATGCAATGCGTGCATTTGCGTGCTCTAAAAGCATAGTGCTTAAGTGCAAATATGTTGCAGAGATGTCTGATAGCAGAAGGTGAAGTTATATGCATTATCTGAAAAACATCTCAGAAAGACCAGATTCACATGCATTTGTAATAATAAAAGTTTTTTAAAAAGTTGTATTGACAGCCATTAGGATACCAGTGTTATTTTAGTATTGATGATGTACTATTATAGTTTGTATTATTTTTGAGTTCTTTTTTATTTTTATACTTTCCATTTTCACTTTAGTTAAAAATGTAGTCATTTTTTGTGTTTTTGTTATTTTTATTAGTTTGTTTTTTTTATGTCTATATAGTTCTTTTTCATTTTTACTTCAGTTTTAGTTTGAGTACTTCAAGTTAAACTAAAACAAAATTAGAAATAATGCCTTGGCAACTAACTGAAATAAAATAAGACTTTTATATTTTATTTCTGTTAACACATATTCCAAGTAATGATTTTTTAATTTTAATTTTATTTTTTTAGTTTTAGTTATTGACAGTAACACTGCAGGGAAATTACAAATGCAAACATTTATTCACAATAAAAAATTAATTTCATAATTTTCAAAATGTTTTAAAATTTTTAAAGTTGGAGCTTTTTTCCAGAAATAACAAATGAAAACACTTATTCACTGTTAAAATTGATTTCAAAGTTGTACATAACTAACTGAAAATAAAATAAGATTTTTATATCTTATTTTATTTCTGTTAACACTTATTCCAAGTAACAAATGTTTTTTTTTGTTTGTTTGTTTGTTTTTTATCATTGATAACCCTGCTGAACGCTTATTCACTGTTAAAAATTATTTCAAAGTTCAAATGTCTTCAAAGTTGTAAGTAACTAGCTGAAATAAAATAAAATAAGATTTTTAGATTTTATTTTATTTCTATTAACACGTACTCCAAATAATGAACATTTTTGTTTATTTATTTATTTATTTGAACGGTTTTAGTTTTAATTTTGGTTTTAGTTAAAATAATAACAAAAAAATAATCAAATAATAACCCTGCAAGGAACATTGTAGCAATGTTTGGCAAATATTACAAGTGAAAATGCTTTGAAAATTTTTCAACATTCAAATGTTTTATTTGAAGATTATTGAAGTACATTTTACAAGAAAATTTCAGTTTTTTTACTTCAAAATTTCGTTTAATTCAATGTTACTTAACGATTAGTGAAATATACCAGCAATTTATAGTGAGAGTGGTTTCTACACCCAGTATGTATTTCTTTTTTTCTTCCTAGTATTGAATGCACTTCTTGGAAATGTATGCGTGATATTGCATATGCCTGGGAGCGTGCTTATGTAAACGTTAGCATGTCTCATATTTCGCTTTTGTCAGTATAATGTAAAACGCAGTGATTATGTATGTATGAGTGTGCATGAATGCACCGGCTCTCTTGAGAATATGTCGATGCCACTGTACAGAAATAGTGGGTCACTTCAGCTCCAAACCGTCATGAAATCAACCAGAAAACAACTTAAGCATTTCAGGTAAAGCCTAATTCCAGTCTGTTGCTTCATTAAAGGACTAATCGTTAGTCAAATATTCTGCTCAAGCTCTAAATGTCTGTGTCTCTGTCCTAAATAAACCATAATAGCCATGTCAACGTTAGATCTAATCATCAAAGTTGATTATTAGAGTCAATGCTCCCCCTCTAATACAATACCGACTTCACCAGCTGCCCATGTTCCTTTCCTTTTTTTTCAATTTGTTCTCTATGGTAAGTGATTTTCTTCATATTACAGTGAATTCGAGACCTTTACGGAGTTCAGAAATAGCTGCCAGTCGTTCAAAGCACAGAAGATAGTGCTTCTCATTTGCTCGGAACCACTGATGTGTTGCAGCAGTCAGTGGTTTTCTTTTAACGTTTTTCTTGTTCCACATCTTGGCCTTTTGTAAATCATTTGAAGTGGACATATCCACTTGAATATGAGAAAAACTGGAGTTTGGAGTTAATTGAGTGATATTTTAATGTCTAAAGCTAATATAAACCTCCTCCACAGAACTAATTTGTAAAAACGAGTCATTCTAATGTTCCTGGTGTTAAATTAAGGTTACGCATTAAAATATGTCCAGCCATATTTAAATAATTTGCATATTGTTTGTTGACTAGTGTTTAGCATTTGCATTATTGAAATATTTGTGTTTTATTTGAAGAAAACTTGCCAAAATTTGGGTTGGTTAGTCCTAAAAAAGGTCATTTATTATTTTCAGTTAGACTTTTTGTAAAGAAATTTTTATTTTTATTAAGCAAGGATGCACTAAATTGATTAAAAGTGACAGTAAGACTTGTATAATATTACAAAAGTTGTCTGTTTTTCAAATAAATGCTTTTGAACAAAAAATATGATGCATCACAACTGTTTTCAACATTGATTAAAAAAAATGTTTCTTGAGCAGCAAATCAGCATATTAGAATGGTCATGTGACACTGAAGACTGGAGTAATGATGCTGAAAATTCAGCTTTGCATCACAGGAATAAATTACATTTTAAAATATATTTGAATAGAAAACAGTTATTTTAAATTGTAATATTATTTCACAATTTTACTGCATTTTTATCAAATAAATGCAACTTTGGTGAGTTTTAATAAAGAAAAAAAATTACAGACTCCAACTTTTGAACAGTACAGGTGCATCTCAATAAATTAGAATGTCGTGGAAAAGTTCATTTATTTCAGTAATTCAACTCAAATTGTGAAACTCGTGTTTTTTTTATTGGTCTTATGGAGTATTCTAATTTGTTGAGATAGTGAGTTGGTGGGTTTTTGTTAAATGTGAGCCAAAATCATCACAATTAAAAGAACCAAAGACTTAAACTACTTCAGTCTGTATGCATTGTATTTATTTAATACACAAGTTTCACAATTTGAGTTGAATTACTGAAATAAATGAACTTTTCCACGACATTCTAATTTATTGAGATGCACCTGTATATATAAGTCTTAAAGGTACCTTAGTATAAAAGACTATGTTTAAGTCTGAACTATAGTTGTAATTGGCAGAAAAACATAGATAAACCATAAATAAAAGACTAAAAAAATGTATTAGACCCTTTAAGCATCTAATTTTTTGAGGTTGTCAGTTTACCTTGACTTTGAGTCTGGAGTTGTGAATTTCTATCAAACTGTAAGCTGTGTTATGTAATTGTGATATTGTGTAATTGCGTTCTGTGGTTTAGAGTTTCACAGGCATCTGTGGTTGGTACGTTGTGTTGGGCGGCACTGACTTTGTGCGGTTTTCTCCAGAGCTGTGCGGCTTTTTACGGTGTTGTGAGGTTGTGTTTAGGAGATAGTAAAGTCTGCTCCCTGTCATCACTTTCTTAACACCCTCCTTTAAAACCACAGGGATATTTTGATGCGACTGAATCTGTGAATTTCCTTTTCTGTCATACACACACACACGCACAAGCTGCTTAGACAGTGAATGTGCCTCCTACGCATGTGTCTCACTCACAGGCTTACACAAGTATCTAACACACACTGACAGATAACACATTCTACACACACATACACACTATACATCCTCCTAAAGTGTTAATTGGCTTCATTTTAATTTGATTTAAATAAAGGCTATTGATTTAGTGCATCAGGATTCGTGTTTGTATGTGTGTTTGCTGCTGTGTGTTTTTGATTGAAAGACACTTTTGATGGTTTTCTGGGACTGTTATCCGTACTTTATTCAGGTTGCTAGGTTACGGCATGGAAAACGTTCCTGAATGAAGTATGATGTCCCACTAAAAGCACATGCAGTATCACAACACCCTGTTTCTAATCACAACCAATGTCATTTGTAATTACAGTGCTGAGATTACAAAAGTGTTGGGTTTGTTTTTTCCTTCATGGGTTCAATGAAAATTCACAGTTTAGTACATACATCTCAAGACCAAGCTAAGGTAATTTTTAACCAAAAAATAAGATTCTGTCAACATTTGCACTTCCGTTCAAAAGTTTGGAGTCAGTGAAATTTTTAGTATTGTGAAATATTATTAAAATTTTAAATAACTGTTTTCTATTTGAATATATATTTAAAATGGAATTTATTTCTGTGATTCAAAGCTGAGTTTTCAGCATCATTACTCCAGTGTCACATGATCCTTCCATGATTCTAATATCATATGATGATCTGTTGCTCAAGAAGCATTTCTCATTATTATCAGTCTTGAAAAAAGTTGTGATGCTTAATATTTTTAGGGCTGCCCTCGACTAAAGATTTTTCTGGTCAACTAGTAGTCGTTCATTTTAAGCATTAGTCGACTAATCACACATTTATTAATAAATCATTATAATGAGCCTTTAATTGCCTACATAGCCTATAAGCACTCAAGCACACGTATAACGCTTGCCACACCGCGCCGCAGAAGTAATAATTATGAATGTGTAAGGAAAAAAACAGTAAGGAGGCTGCATGAACATTTTAATAATTTATCGATACACTATAGTGCTTTCTTTATTCTCTGTTTAAGAGATGAAGTCGGCAACACTGACTCATCTCCACAGTAGTGGACGCGCCTGTATGCATGTTTCATACAGATTACATAATCTGAGAATATTTGTATTTGAATTGGTTTATTTGAAAGTAGACATTTCGCTCCCTATAGATATGTTTCCTATCTGTAAGGCAAGTATACACAGAGTTTTGAAGTTTCGCGCTCAAGTTCACAGAGACCGAGACGGCAGAAAGCGCATCCTGTTTGCTTTCATTATTTTACAAAAGCGCAATGTTTTGTTGTTATAGTGAGTGCACACAAATAAACGTAGAGTCTTTACAGATTCGAAAGATGTATTACTCTTATCTGTATGACCAAAAATGTTGGAGTATTTTAGGAGTTTGTGAGCGCACCGGCGCCTCCATCTGTCACGCAGTGAGTGCTACTGTTCAGCTTCAACATCAGATTGAGCGGCCATGTAAAGTTGCT
>NW_015634026.1:233224-243303 GCF_001515625.1 Sinocyclocheilus rhinocerous | reverse complement strand
GTGAGCGCACCGGCGCCTCCATCTGTCACGCAGTGAGTGCTACTGTTCAGCTTCAACATCAGATTGAGCGGCCATGTAAAGTTGCTAATACTTACATATTTCAGATGATACGCCGTATTTGAGGTCGATGAATGATAGGCGAGCGTTTGGATATCCTGCTTGATGTACTGTATTACCAGTGCTGTTAATGATGGGGACTTGGCCTGTCAAGCTCAAAAAATAACAAAAGCGCTATAAAAGTAGTACATATGACTCATGCAATACATTCCATGTCTTCTGTACACATAGCTGTACACTTCTGTAGCTTTGTATGAGAAACAAACAGCGGTTTAAAACATGAATTGTTGAAAATTTTCATGTCAGACTTCAAATTATGCATCTTGATGCATCATATTTACACAAATGTAAATGAAGCATGAGACCTACAGGAAAATTTCAGTAAATAACATGTCAATTTCAGTCTGTTCCTCACACAAAGCTTGGAATGTAGAGTAGAAGTCATATGAACTACTTTATGGAGCATTTTTTGGAGTTGTCAGCTCCAGTCCCCATCCACTTATATTGTATGGAATAAAGCAGCCCGGACGTTCTGCAAAACATATCTTTTGGTTTCCACAAAAGAAAGAGTCATTGGGGTTTGGAAGGACATGGGGGGAGTAAATGAATTTTCATTTTTGGGTGAATTGTCAGAATTAATATTTTTGGGTGCTCTGTCCCTTTAAGAGACAATTTCAAAACTAATGTATGACTATAACTGTGCAGGGAAGCAGAGCTTTGACACACACAACACGTTTGCAATGCCAAAGAACTCGTTTTGAAAGCACCAGGATCAATTATTAAACCAAAGATTAGTCAAAGATCAAAGATTGGAAGAGAGATTACATAAACACACAGAAAACTCTCACATTTCCTCTCATCCTAAACACGCCGCTCTTTCACTCCCTCCTTCAGCGAGACTAATTTGAGGCTTATTTGTATTCTGTTCTTAAAGAATCTATAAGAGGCCTGCATATTTAATGAGCCGACTATCTCACTTACATACCCTGAGTTACAGTAAGAGGATGCTGGGAAAGGCAGGATGTAGATAATTGGGCTCTCATTAATAATTGATCACAGGGATTATGCCAATGAACAGCATTACTAACACACATATTTGCACACACACACACGTGCATGTCTCATGCCATCCGGTTGGCACTCTTTCATTGACTCGTCTCGTTCGTATCTAGGTCAGACAGCAGGAACACAACAACCAACAAAAAGTGAAATAATCTCCCCATTTCCACTCGTTTATTTGCGCTCGCTTTCTCTCTCTGTCTCTCTCTGCCTTTCCTATCTGCTCGCTCAGCTCTGGCAGAAATATCAGCTTCTAGCCAGGACTGTGTGTGTGACTGCTTAGCTGTAGACTGAGAACAAAATTGTACACAAAAGTAAGCTAAATTTGACACAACCTCCCATTTGGAAAGCAGTTATTAATAAATAAAAAAAATGCAAATAATAGTGATAAAATTTGTAATATTAAAATGCATTTTATTATTAGAATGTTTTATTTTAATTTGAATTAAAATATATTTTTTATTAAAATACAAAAATAAATCTTGTAGGGTTTGAGTTCTGGTTGTGTATAATAATTAGCTTTAAATAAAACAATAGATGTCTAAAGAATGTCCCCTTTTTGCAATAATATAATATTAAAATTAATTATTATTTAAATATTTGATTATTTTAATGTTAATAAAAATAATTACATTTTAATGTTAATTTAAAAAATATATCAATATATGTCTATGGAATCTTCACTTTTAGAAGAATATAAAATGAAAATGTGTTATATTAGAATATTTTATTATTATTTTTAATAAAAATATAAAAAGCTCTTTTTAGGGTAGGGTTTGAATTTTAGTTTGTCTGTAATAATTATAATTAGCTTTATATAAAACAATACATGTCTATGGAATGTCATTGATATAATATGAAAATGCATTCTGTTATTAGAATGTTTTATTATTTTAATGTTAAACCCTACAATAATTGTTTTTTATTAAAATTATTTGAGGGTTTTTTGTCTATAGTAATTATAATTAGCTTTATAAAAACAGTAAATGTCTAGGGAATGTCCCCTTTTATAAGAATATAATATTAAAATGTATTATATATTTTTTTTTATTATATTAATGTTAATTAAATATTTTTTATTAAATATATGTGTACTATATATATATATAGAGAGAGAGAGAGAGAGAGAGAGAGAGAAAGAGAGAGAGAGAGAGAGAGATTTTGTCTTTCTTTATTTTAAAAATTGTTACATTACCAATAAATCAATATTTACATAATACATAAATTACAAACAGTACACAAAAAAAAAAAGTTATACAGAGAGAGAGAGAGAGCAGAATTTGAGTTTTGATTCGTCTATAGTAATTATATTTAGATTTATAAAAATACGAGATGTCTAGGGAATATGTACCCTTTCATAACAATTTAATATTAAAATGTATTGTATTATTAGAATGTTTTATTATTTTAATGTTAATTGCAATAACCACCATAGAATTTGAGTTTTGAAGTAATTATAATTAAGTTTATGAAAAATAAAACAATACATGAATGTCCACTTTTAAAGAATATAATGTTAAAATGTATTATATTATTAGAATGTTCATATTAATTTTATTATTAATATTATAAATATAAGTATTTTTAATTCATAGTAATTATAATTACCTTTGTACAAAACAATAGATGTCCCGTTTTAGAAGAGAGAGTGTGTGTGTGTGTGTGTGTGTGTGTGTGTGTGTAATGAGCTGCTCTGGTTGGTGGTAATGGTGTAAGATGACTCTGGTTTGTCAGGGCTGGACTTCCAATCTGTGTCTCTGATTGGCTAAAGTGAGTTTCTCTTACCTCAGAGAATAGAATACACTCTCTTCTCTGTCTCTCTTTCTCTCTGTGTGCCTTTTTTTCGTCGTCTACTCTTATTGTGAGGTTCCTCGGGCAGTTCTGCTGGTGTTCCGAATATATTACGTGTGCTCTCACTCTAGCACAATGAACTAAAGGATTTTATGAATCCTACAGGCTAACAGACTGAATTATTGATGTCACACACACACACACACAGTCACACACAAAAGCTCAGGCTGTTTTTCAATACAGAGAAACCTGATCTGATCCCTTTACCTGATTCAAGTCTGATTCTAGTTCCTTTGCGGAAAATTTACCATGGTAACTGTAGATTCAGCCAAAACACAGAGGCATATAAAAGTTAAATAAAATAAAGTTATTAATATATATATTTTTTTTGTTTGTTTGTTTTTTTGATAAGATCTTGCTCAACAGTCCCACCAAAGCAAAGTCTCGCTTTTTGTGGCAAATCTGTGCCTGAGATGAACTGCTTTTTTTTTTGCTTTTTTTAATGTTCTGACCATGGACATAATTTCATTTTTTGTCCCCAAGACTGAAGTCCTCAGTTTACGGTTACATGGAGCGATTGAAAATGTCGGGCTGTTGTTGGGGTCAGAGGTTCAGGTCTTATTTTGTCTGTAGCCTGAGGGTTGTGTTTTCTTCTTCTCTGTTTCTGTTACATGACTTATGGAAGTGACCTCCTTATTGATCTAAATTTACCACAACCTGTGTGCTGCTGTATTATAAACAGAGATTTTTAAAGGTAACTCACTACTAGCATCACCACAGAACAGTTGTGATAAATAATGAGGTTTCCAGAACACTCGCCATTGGCCAGCCAAACAGGAAGCCCCGCCCCAAACTCAAGCCATTGGCTGAGACATTAGCTATGTTTCCATCCAAAAATTCGAGTTAAACTTACGCGCAAAACTGGAATATCGCATAAAACATATGCGAATAAAGCACCGTTTCCATCCAACGAGTCAAAGAGAACAACATCGTCACTTCCTGGTAAACTGTGGCACTAAATATCACTTAAGAATATAGGAGAAGCCACTGAATATAATAATATTTATATATAATAAATTACTTGCGCCAGAGCGAGCAGACGAAACACAATAAATGCGGTCACTGCTCTCAGAGGTGGATGCCAGTTGTTTGGGAACGAAGTCGTGTAAGAAAATTATACAGAAATACTTTGACGACAGACTTTGCTCAGGCTTTTCAGAATGACCATAGCAACATATATATAGATGCTGTGAACGAGATCGGTCCGCTGCTAGTCAAGTTATCCCGTCTCATAGCGCAAAGTCACATGACTTTTTAGATGCGCATGGAGGAATTTATTCGGTAAATGTGTTTCCATCATAGTTTATGCGCATTTTTTCTTATCGGATAAAAAGTTTATCCTACTCAGATGTGCGCATACGTTTTTTATGCGCATCTTGGCGTTTCCATTCAGCATTTTTTTATGTGATATTCCAAAATGCGCATAAAAATAGTTTTACCTGACAAATTGATTGCTTAGTACATTAATCTGAGATACAAGACAGTATTTAACATTAAAACAATTCCCCTCAGTTTTAATGTTTTTGCTCAGTAATTTATTTTTTGTAAAAAGCAATTATTGCTAAGGTAAAGTGTGTAATTTCTGCACCACTAGCATCAGTAAACAGACCTTCTGTAATAATGACTGTCTCCAAACAGGTTTTTTGGCCATTGGCCAGCTAAGCAGGAAGCCCCGCCCCAAACACATGCCATTGGCTGAGCCATTGTTGCTGTTATACTCAAACAGCAATGTTTTTAATAGCACCAAACACTTTTCAAGGATAAACTGCTCATTTAGATTATTAATCTGAGATATGAGGCCAAATTTTAACAATTTACACAGCTCAGTTTGAATGTTTCTGCTCTGTAATTGCTTTTTTGACAGCAATTACTGCTATCTGAGTTAATATGAGTTTGTCAGTCTCCGTGTAGAATGCATTGAAACTAAATGATCGATTCTGCCTCTGTTTGACTGGAATTAAAATGTACAGCTTGTGATGTTTTGGTGTTTTTTTCCATTTTATTTTGCAGGTGTCATCTACACTACAGATCTGTTGGACCGAGAGACGCAGGACTCCTATTGGCTGACAGTGTACGCTACTGATCTGGGAGTGGTACCGCAGTCAGCAGCACTACAAGTGTACATACAGGTAAATTAGTGTGCATCCTATGTGAGATAGATAGATAGATAGATAGATATGTGTGGTAAATCTGTGTGTTTGAACAGGTTGAGGATGTTAACGATAACGCCCCCCTCACATCTGAGCCGATGTATCACACCACCATTCCGGAAAATTCCCCGAAGGACCAGTCTGTCATTCAGATCCGGGCGCAGGACCCTGACGCCACGGCAACCGAGCCCCGCCTGTCATTCCGTATCTCCAGCGGCAACCCGCAGAACTTCTTCAGCATCAACCCGCGCACCGGTCAGTGTCCTGTCAATCAAACTCCTTCTGTGTGATAGATAGAATAAATTACTGTCAGTTTTAATAAGTTGAGTTTGTATGCATGTCCTTTAAAAAGTACCATGGTACAGTGATGGTATCATATGGTCCAGCTCTCCATCATTCTATCCATCCATCTATCCATCCAGCCTTCGTTATGTCCATCTATCCAACTTCCAACCATCATTCTATCCATCTATCTATCTGCCCATCTTCCACCTATCTGTCCATCCATCCATCTATCTATCATTTTATCATCCATCTATTCTATCCATCCATCCATCGTTCTATATATCTATCTATCTATCTGTCCATCTTCCATCTACCATCTATCATCCATCTATCATTTTATCCATATATCTACCCATCCATCTACCATTCTATCCATTTACCTATCCATTCATCTATCAGTCTATCCATCTATCTAACTATCATCCATCCATCCATCGTTCTATCCATCTATCTATCCATCTATTGTTCTATCATCCATCTATCCATCCATTCATCCATCTATCTATCCATCTATTGTTCTATCATCCATCTATCCATCCATTCATCCATCTATCTATCCATCTATTGTTCTATCATCCATCTATCCATCCATTCATCCATCTATCTATCCATCTATTGTTCTATCATCCATCTATCCATCTATCTATCCATTCATCCATCATTCTATCTATCTATCTATCTATCTATCTATCTATCTATCCTTCTCTCTGTCTATCCATCCATCCATCCATACTTCTCTCTGTCTATCTATCCATCCATCCATCATTTGTATACACTGTGATTTACCATGGTACCGTGTCTACAAAAACATGTTAATACCTTTTGGTCTTTTTTTGTCTTTTTATGAGTGTTTTAGTCTTTGGTGTAGATAAAGCTAATTATTCATTCCTGTGCATTAATTAATTCTGCTCATTTAGTATTTAAATTCACTAATTTAAATATCAGCATCTGGGTGTGTGCGTTCTTGAGGTCTGTCGCTGTTCTCCGCATAATGACATCATCGTTTGAGCCTACTGTAAATCCTGGCTGCTGATTGGCTGGTGTTATGGATTTGCTTTTGATTGACAGATTAATTTCATAGCCACAGGCCCTTCCCTCCAGACACACGCCCCATAGTGCATGTCAGCAGGAAGCACGATCCTAATTAAAAACTTTGTAAAGGTCACAAAAGGTCAAGCTGTCAGAAAGATAGAAGGCAACAGCAAACGGGAAGCAGCCAGAGAGAAAGATCAGAAAGTGTTGTGAGGTTTGATGCAATAAGTTTGTTTTCATAAAAGGTATTTCCTGAAAAACTCAACACATCAGTTTTCTGCAGACTTCTTGCAGACTGTGTGTGTGTGTGTGTGTGTGTGTGTCTGTGTCTGTGTCTGTGTCCATCCATACATCCATCTATCTATCCATCTATCCATCTATCCTTCTATCTGTCTGTCTGTCTGTCTGTCTGTCTGTCTGTCTGTCTATCTATCTATCTATCTATCTATCGTTCTATCATTCTGTCATTCTCTCTCTCTCTCTCTCTCTTTTGCAGAGGTGTGAACTGTTTGATTTCAGTCTTGTATTTGTTTGTTCTAGTGAAAGCTGTCTAAATGTTAATCAAACGGTTGCAGGCCTGGCCTTTGCTCTCACCTTTCAGCATCATGAGAAAGGCCTTTCAGCCTCGTCATGTTTAAATGTATGTGTGTAACAGAGACGATTACACATCACCATCTAGCTGGCACACACACCCCAGCTCTGTTTGTTGGGCTTTTATTTGGAAACTTGTTTGTCTGTTTATGTATATAGATTTCATGAATTATTGATGCCAAGTCAAATATACCGAGCGCTCAGATAGAGATGAAATTACCGCTCTCAGGAAACTTCATTCAATTCCAGGTTTAAATAAAGTACACATGAGGAGGTAACTTGTGGAGAAGTATTGAGCAATACAGTAAAGATGACTTTAGAGGTCATTTTATTATTCTCCTATAAAGCAGAGTTGAAATGGATGTTTCTGAGATAGCCAGATTTGATTTGTATAATGTTTCCTTTCAAGCGGAGAACATGATGCACAGCTTTGAAAAGTCAGACCTTGTTATATATATATATATATATATATATATATATGTGTGTGTGTGTGTGTTTAATTAATGACATCTTTGAGTCACTGGAGTTTGTGCGTGCCGCAAGGAAATGTTTATTTATTGACACATTTCTGAGAAAACAGAGCCAGGATGTGTGTTTTTTGAAAGTGTGTGTGTGTGTAGTCAGCATGGTTGGCGGCAGATGTTATGAGGATATTTTGATGATGCACTGTAGCGTTTTGTGAAGGTGACTCCAAAACAAAACATCTTTAGTTCTTTCACAAGACTGGAGTTTGCAGACGCTCCCTAGACACGTCTTCACTTGTTTGTGTGCTCTCTCAACAGTCTAACACATCTGCTGGGACAGTTAAAGTTATATTGTAGTTTAGACACGTTGCCTGGACTGATCCCTGCGCTGAGAAATGTGTGGTCTCTTATGATAGTTTGCACATGCTTCTGAAAGATTTCTTTACTGTCATGGGGGACGTTGCTTGCATGCTTTATTGCTTTTGCAGATGTGTTTGTAACTGAGGAGTTTATACACAAACCCTAAACAACTCGGTTGATCGATACCAGAAAGCCAGCCTCTAGTATCAATAATGAATGCAGGCAACAAATAAAAGGCCAGAAGAGGAAAAGAAATAATTCAGTCCAAAATAATTGAATTCAGAGCATCTTTTCAAAAGTATAGCAAAGAAACCGCAAACACAGGGCCAACCAACCCCACAAAAAAAATCTATAAAAATATAGATAAATAAATAAATAAAATGTATTGTTAATATAATAATAATAATATGTAATAATATAATTATTATGGTGATGCTTATTATTGTTATTGATGTTATTATTATTATTACTAATGTTGTTATCACCACATAATAGTAATATAATTATATAGTAATAATAATAATAATTTTATTTTGCTGTTATGTTTACTAATAATAACATATAATAATCATACCTTTTATTAGCATTAATTTAATATCATATACAAATAAACCACCACCAACAGCAACATAACAAAATAAACATTAGTAGTAGTAGTAGTAGTAGTATTTTTATTATTTTGCTTTTATGTTAATAATAATAATAATAATGTTGGTGGTGGTGGTGGTTTGTTTTTATTATTATATTATATTAATGCAAATAAAAAGTATTATTTTAATAATTTGCCGATTCCATAAAAGTTTCAGTAGACAGAAGAGCAGTTTTGAAATCATTTTAGTAAATATTACAGTGAAAGTAAAATAAGCAATGGCTAAAATGGTCTTAGAATTATGAATGATAAACTGAAGCAAGATCATGTACTATTAATCAAAGCCTTACTGTTGCTGATCCACAACACAGGTCCTCTATGGATTCAGTGTATTCTGTTGCTTATGTACAGTGATAAATTCATTTAGACCGTCTGGGTTGTACACAGCAGTGGGAAATTGCACCATTTGGAAGCGCGTTTAAGCTTATTTAAGTTCAGAGTCTGTTCTCCCTAGTGCATCTACAAACAAATGCAGAACTGAGCGGTTTACTCGCGCTCCCTGAACAACATGAGCAAAACTCTAGTATTATAGTTCATTCACCTCAGTTTACTGACACACTCCTCCATTCTCCCTAAACATTACAGCCTTCTGAACACACTTCCTAAACTCCTGAGGCGTTTCTACACGCTCCCTAAGCATCATTTTGCTCTGATTTATTTGCTCTCATTGTGCTTCCGAACATCCCACCAGACGTTACACATGCTGTCTTGAACAGGTGGCTGGATGGACAGATGATTGAATAGGTAAATATATATATATGGATTTTGTATAATGCATGATATATAGTATTTGTATATAATATGTGTTATTCATTTATAATGTAAAATACAGTATGTGTATGTACTGTATAAAATATATATTTATATAAAAGGTCTTTCCTTGCATATTTTAATTTTTCACATTTCATATTTTCATTATTGTATTTTTTTTTATTATAATTTTAAATTTTGTATTATTTTGTACATATACATATTTTTATCAATATAATACGTGTTATTCATTTATAATGTAAACTACAGTATGTATATAGTTAATGTAAAACCAAAAAAATTACAGAAAGTATAATTAAAAATCCTAAAGAAATGAATTTATTTCATTCTGTATTTTATTAAAAAACACAAAGTGCATAACTAATACGAAATGTGTTATAATACATTATACATGTGTGCATATGTATTTATATAAAAGTTTTTTCCTTGCATGTTTTCCTATATAATCATTATATCATATCTTAGCCAGCATCTATGTGAAACATTACCTCTCATAACAGCATCAAAACTCTCATTTTTTGTGGTTTCCTCTAATGCAGTGGTTCCCAACCCTGGTCCTGGAGGCACCCCAACACTGCACATTTTGCATGTCTCCTTTCTCTGACACCAATTTCAAGTGTGTGTGTGTGTGTGTTTGTGTGTGTGTGTGTGTGTGTGCACGCGCGCTTTTTAATGTAGCAATTCATACTGAATAATAGGGTAATATTAAGCATCTGTAAAGATGAAATTCTGCGATGAAAAGCTGCCAAATAATTTATATGAATGCATAAATATATTAATATTTGTGATATATGTATATATATATATATA
>NW_015634026.1:223544-232912 GCF_001515625.1 Sinocyclocheilus rhinocerous | reverse complement strand
AAAACTCTCATTTTTTGTTTTTTCCTTTAATTCAGTGGTTCCCAACCCTGGTCCTGGAGGCACCCCAACACTGCACATTTTGCATGTCTCCTTTCTCTGACACCAATTTCAGGTCTTGGAGTCTCTACTAATGAGCTAATGATCTGAATCAGGTGTGTTGGGGTGCCTCCAGGACCAGGGTTGGGAACCACTTCTCTATGCATGGAGAAGATCACACAAGTGTCCCGTATAGGATTCCTTAGGGGGGAAAAACCTCTTTTAAAATGATTTTCCGTGGCTTTCCACCGAGTTAAAGTTGAAAGCTGCTCTGCAGTCAGTAAACAGAGTCTCCTGTAGACGAGGCGACAGCAGCTCTGAGTGTGCAAGATCACAGGAGGAGAACTAAACACAAGCACTTCCATCCTTATTAGACAGTCGCTTCAGTCGAGCGCATGAACATCTTTCATTTCATTCACTTACGTCAGGTAAAACAGCTAGTGCCAGACTGTCATTCTAGCAATTCAAACCGTGCATTGTGTAGCGTTCCTAACTCGATTTTATTCACTCGTCAGTCACAGTCTATTTGGATGGATGAATGGTCAACAGTCTCCAAACTTCGACAACAGTTCTTGTTTTCAGCTTTAAACTCTTCAAAAGGCTTGCGAAATCTCACTCTTTCTCTCTTCTGCTTGTCTCAGCAGTAATTTGTGTCTCTGTGAATCTCGTCTGCGGGTTTCACACATTGGCGTTTCGTCTCCTCCAACCCCGAGTTCTCCTCCTCGTCTTTCCTCCCCTTCCGTCTCATCCTCATCTCTCTCTTATCCTCTCCTAACACCTTCTTCTCCTCCCTCTCTCGCTGTATCACCCTCCCAATCTCTCGTTCACAAGGCCTTACGTGTCTTTTTGTCTCTTTCTCGGTTTCTTACTCTTCCATTCTGTCCCCCTGTGACTCCTTAACATCCTTCCATCTTTCTCTCGCTCTGTTCTGTCTTACTCCTCATGATGAAAGACTCTAAGAATAGCGCTCTCTCTTTCTCAGTCTGCTGTGGCTCTGATAATCACTGCATCTTCTACAGCATGTAAACACCCGGTTTTCTCCGTTCTTGAACCAGCGATACGGCGCGGAGATCCGCATTCGTTCTGCTCACCGTGATTGCGATCATTCTGATTATCCTCCATAATGGATCATTTGGAATAATAGATGACTCCCGGAGTTTTATCAAAAGCATCGTTCGTCATTTCTGCGATAGCATGGCCTGAGGAGCAGTAATAAGCCATATCTTTAAAGTACTTCTCTAGTGGCGTTTCTTTATAAAGTCTTATGTTTTATCTGTAATGTACTGACAGAATTAGGCCAGAAATATACCCAAGAAACGTATGAACCCACGCACGACCAGTGATAATAAAAAGAAATGTCTCTTGAGCAGCAAGAATGATCAGAATGATTTCTGAAGGGTCATGTCACACTGAAGACTGGAGTAATGATGCTGAAAATTCAGCTTTGCTCACAGGAATAAATTACATTTTAAAATATATTCAAATTGAAAACAGTTATCTTAAATTGTAATAATATTTCACAATATTACTGTTTTTACTGTATTTTTAATCAAATAAATGCAGACTTGGCGAGCAAAAGAGACTTGCGCAAAAACAAAACAGGCTTTTGAATGGTAGTGTACATTTGATTAGTTACTTAAAAATAATGCATAATTGTAAATAGTTCTTCTTATGATAACTTTTATTTTAAAGGTGGGGTAAGCGATTTCTGGTAGCCAATGTTGACATTTGAAATCACCAAAACAAACACGCCCCTACCCCAAAAGGGTCTCGCCTCTATTTTGATAGCTCCGTCCCACACATACGTACGCAACCCAGGCAACAATTAGTTCTGTGAATCCGATATTTACACGGGTCCTACTTCTTGCCTTATTGCCTTAAGTAGGCCTGTCACAATAATCAATATATCGACTTATCGCGCAAAATATATGTACATGACCGCAATATATCGCACAACAAAAAGTTGTTATCGTGACAGGCCTAGACTTAAGCCTTCTTTTGTTCTGCAGAGGTTTTCCTCTTTTGTTTTTTTTTCCGCCATCTCTATCTTTCTGTCGCTCGGCTCGGCTAATGTCCGTCCCGTGCACTGAACGCTCTCCTCCACAACATGAGTAGACACGCCCCTTACTGCTGATTGGCTACAAGTTTGTTTTGCTATTCAGCCCGAATCAGTTTTCTAAAGCGTTTTTGAAAAATCTCTTACCCCACCTTTAATGGTTCAAATTCCTAAAAAGACATTCTGAAAGCTTTTGTAGTTTGCATTCAAGTGCTTGCATAAAATGTTTTGTGCCTTACTGTTTGCATTATTTCTTTGTCAAGAAAACATTGTTTGCATGAGATTTAAATTTATTTTTTTATTATATATATATTATTTGTATACTTTTTATATTTTGGGGTGAAGACGTGCACATTGAATAACAGACAGAGGGTGTTTGCTTAAGATTACTCTATGTATAAAGATTAAGATTATGATTAATAAGTAATTACATTATTATTAATATTTCAATAATCTCTTAATATATTTTTATATATTATATATTATATTTATATATTAATTATTAATATATTTAATAAATATTTAACTTTTTCATATTTAAAAATAATATTTAAAATTAATTATGCATTACTAATATATTAAATTAAGCACAAAATCCAGATGTAATCTGATATTGTTGTTTTTATCAAAGGACATACACATGAAATTCCTGGAATTATAAAATGACTCATGGTGAATTACTTTAATATATCAGTAATCCCAGTTTCTCTTTATAAAATAGTTATAATTAAAGCTGAAATACTGAAAATAGTTGTTCAAGTTCAAAAGGTGGATAAAAACTGGCTCAAATCATTTATGACATTTACTTGATAAAAGTATGCATTTAAATAAACTTGTTTAATCATGTCGTTTATTAAAAATAATCTGTGTAAGACTTTTTTCAATCAGTGCAAATGACTGTGTACGACGAGTGCAAAGGCTCGCTATAAATTATGGATGCCGTTTTGACATTTAGGAAAAGTGTGCAATTTAAAAACCAGCATGAATCGCCTCTGTGCTGAAACTGAAATCTGCCACTCTCTTGTTTCTTTGTCTTTTTCAGACGGCTGTTGATTTATAGATGCAGTGTGATCTCAGCATGTTCCTTTGGTGCACGTTTCGAATTTATGACGCCGACCCCGCCAGTGAATCACAGACACACTCATATGGGCCAATTCCCACCTGCAGCCATTCGACGCACAAAACACACGCAACGCCGGCAGTTTCCAAAGGTTTCGACGTTATTTTTATCCACAATGAGTTTCTTGGGAAATCAAGGCCTCCCGTATGAACCTTTAACGACTGTGGAGGAACAAAAGACAAATGCACCATGAAATAAATGCATGTGGCGATTATAAAATAACTCAAAAACTAAAAAGATAAAAAGGAAGCTACATCTCATGCATATTCCTAACGCAATAGATAACTGGCCTGTATAGGTATGCTGTTGTATACTGTTGCTGTTTTAGTTAATTGCTTGTAATCACTCGTCTCTCTAATTAATATGCTAATTCCAGTGAATGCAGCTGTTCTTTAGCTAAGCGCACACTCATTCTCACTGATTGGATCCTTATACAAAGACACCCTCATTAGCAAATCCATTGCTGTTACTTAAAAGTAGGTTAAAGGGATAGATCGCCCAAAAATGAAAATTCTGTCATTTTCTCAGCCTCATGTCACTTGTGTGAGTTTTTCTTCTCTTGAACACAAAAGAAGATATTTTGGAGAATGTTGGTAACCAAACAGTTGACGGTAGCCATTGACTTCCATTGTATTTTTTTTTTTCCATACTATGAAAGTCAATGGGTACCGTCAACTGTTTGGTTACCAATATTCTTCAAAATATATTCTACGGTACTCAACAGAAGAAAGAAACTCAGGTTTGAAATTACATGAGGGTGAGTAAATGATAACAGACTTTTCATTTTTGGGTGATCTGTCCCTTTAAGAGAAACTTTCGACTATATGAAAGTGTGCGTCTGGGGGATTTGTTTTTTTGAGTACCCTATATTATGGACGTCGCATAAAAAGCCTGCGTGGGTGTTCTGCGTCCAACATTAAAGCTCTAATCCGTCCATTTTCCCCGCGTATGCGGACTTACTTTCCCACACACGCCGGTCAAGAGCGGTAGCTGTGTAACAAGCCTCTGGTTGCCATGACGATGAGATCAGAAGTCTGTAGACGTTAAGACCCCGCTTGCCCACTATGACCAGTAAACCCCATTCAGGTAGCAGCAATTATCCAGTGGGGCCTCAAGCGGACTGTGTGTGTGTGTGTGTGTTACAGGCATGATGTCATCAGCAAACTTTTGTCTCTGGTCTTTTTGTTTGCCCCCACCCACGTTCCCGTCCTCTCCTGTCCTCCTCTTTTTGTTTCCTCCTTCCGTTTTTTCTCTCTCTCAGTACGAGTGCCCTGCGCCGCTGTGACTCAATTCAACACAGCCGCCCCCTCTCTTTCTCTTCCTCCTTGTGTCTCTCTTCATCTCTGATATGGGTCAGTGATGGGGCGCCCTGGGATGCGCCTGATCAGAAAGCATACTTAAGGACCCGCAAGCACTTTGACGAGCCACGGAGAACGTTACTGAAGGAGCACAACAGCAGGGCTACAAAAAAAAAAAAAAAACATCAACATAGCAAAAAAAATTTTTTGTAATGATAAAGTATAATATTTTCAATTGTAATTTTAACTTTATTAAAAAACTTTTTTATATATAAATTGCACTACCCATATTCCTTATAGGTAATATATTATTACCTAAAAATTGGGTTCCATGAGATTTTTAAATGTTTTCATAAAAAGTCTCTTTTGCTCACCAAAGCTGCACTTATTTGATAAAAATACAGTAAAATATGTAATATTGTGAAATATTATTACTGTTTAAAATAACTGTTTTCTATGTGAATATACTTTAAAATATCATTTATTTCTGTGATACAGAGCTGAATTTTCAGCATCATTACTCCAGTCTTCAGTGTCACATGATCCTTCAGAAATCATTCTAATATGCTGATTTGCTGCTCAATATTTTGTGGAAACAGTGCTACATTTTTTCAGGATTCTTTATTGAATAAAAAGTTCAAAAGAACAGCATTTATTTGAAACAGAATTTTTGTAATTTTATACAGTAAATGTTATTACTGTCACTTTTGTTCAATTAAATGCATCCTTGCTGAATAATGAATGCTTTCTGACCCCAAAATTTGTAAATGATTTATTACTATTAATATTTTATTATTTATTGCATACTTTGTTTTGTTTATATTATTTATTTGCTTACTTGTTTATCTTTCAGTATTTTTTTCTCACTACTATATATCATGTATAATGTATTTGTGTATGTGTGTGTGTGTTCCCTTCAGTGCTTTTCAACAGTACTGGTCTGTTGCTCAATCTATAGCGCCATGTCAAAGAAATTACATTTGTATCCGGTCTAATCTTGCAGTCTGAACTGAACATGAGGAGGAAAAACTATGCATCACAAAACCATGGGAAGGAAACTATTGAGTTGCTGCATGTAGCGAGACCAGTGCAGACCGATTCACAAGCAAATGACTCGTATGATATCATTATTTTAACTGAATCATTCAAAAACTCTATGTTGTTCTCTTACAGTATCAAAAACTCTAAGTAATCATTACTTTTAGTGAATTTCATCTAACAACAATGAAGCTAGTTTTGTGAATTTAAGGTTTGTGAAACTTAAATCACTGTCTTTACTTGTAGTTAGAGACTGCAGAAGTGGTTGGATCAAAGAACATTTATAAAGCGCCTGCTAAAACGAATGATTTTGTGTGTTGCAGGTCTGATTACCACAACCTCTCGGAAACTGGATCGTGAACAACAGGCTGAGCACGTACTGGAGGTGAGACACACTCATGCAAACCCACATTGACACATATAGCTCCGTTCACACAAACACACATCAGGTGTGAGAGCTGCGAGCCATGCTAATTTGCACTGCCTCCAAATTGCAGATCAATTTTGTGAGGGACGGGAGAATTACGACAATTTTCACTTCATATGAACGCAACATTATCAACGTGTTGATAGACACCTGTTTGAAATTCAAAATGCTTGCTCTGCTAGTATGTTTAAGTGCGAAAGTCAATGTTTCGAGTGGGTTTTTTGTGTTTCAAATAAAAGCGATTTGTCGTGTTGATCTTTTGAGAACGAACTTGTCACTCATGTTATGTTACCCGTTCACCGTGTGATCCCTTGACACCCAAACATTCCACAGACCAAACGCCCCTTTAATTTATTACAACCCCCCTCTTTTTTCTCATTTATTGCTCCCTCTTTCTTTCTCTCAGACAGACATATTGAATTTGTACAGGCGTGGCACGGCAGTCTGTGAAAGGAAATGAATAAAGTGAATTGAATTAATCGTTCTGTTGTTGTTGCCGAGATGGATGGCGCACACAATGTCTTTTGTTTTTAATTATATCATTTAAATGTTCCACTGCACTCTTCTGATTGGCCGGCGGCCACGTGCGTCCGTGCTGATTGGTGGATGAGCGATGGGCATGTTTGCTAATGAAAAAGAAAAATGGACCGAATATCAGAAACAGGAAATGAGAGAAAAGCGGAACATGACTCATCATCACTCCATTCTACAGAGAGAAAAAATATGTAGAAGATCACTAGATCATAGAGAATCTTATTTCTCCTTTCCTGTCCATCTATAATGGGCTTTTACCATGAATAGTAGTGTTTACTAAGGCAAGCATCTCTTGTGCTGTGACTCATGCTTCGAGTTTGATCTGAACAAATCTGTAATTCGCCCCACAATTAAATGAAATGAAATTCAAATGTTTCTTGAGCAGCAAATCAGCATATTAGAATGATTTCTGAAGATTCATGTGGCACTGAAGGCACTGAGTAGTGATGCAGAAAAATCAGCTTTGCATCACAGGAATAAATTACAATTTAAAAATATATTCAAAACAGCTATTTTAAATTGTAATAATATTTCACAATATTATTGTTTTTGGCTGTATTTTTGATCAAATAAATTCAGCCTTGGTGAGCAGAAAGGACTTCTTTCAAAGACATTAGTGTTTTGAATGCAAATGTGAGTTTTATCCTCATGCTCATCACTGTTTTTGTGTCCAGGTGACTGTATCAGATGGCGGTCCTTCTCCCAGACACACCACAGTATGGGTGGTGATCCAGGTGTTGGATGTTAACGATAACAAACCAACATTTCCAGAGAAGGTGTACCAGGTCCGTTTACCCGAGCGCACCCGTAAACAGCGAGGCGCTCCTATTTATCGGGTGTTCGCCTACGACCAAGACCAGGGCGCCAACGCTGAACTCTCCTACAGCATCGTCGATGGCAACGAGGATGGGAAGTTCGTAATCGATGCCAAAACCGGTGTGGTTTCATCACCCAAGAAACAGTTCACAGCTGGAACCTATGATATTCTTACCGTGAGTCACCTTTGGCCCTTGAGCTTCTAAATTAAGTTAATCTCACGCATGCATGTGATTATAAAATGAAATACAGTGTTTTATATTATGTGACTAAAATAAAATAAAAGAATAATAAAACAAAACAAAAAAGAATAAAATAATAATAAAACAAAATAAAATAAAAAAGAATAATAAAACAGACAAAATAAAATATCAAATATAATAATAAAATAAAGAATAATAAAATAAAACAGAAAATAAAATAAAAATATAAATAAATAAACAAACAAACAAGCAAGCATGCTTGGTAGACCATCTTGGCCATGTTTAGAGCTGTTTAGACCACTTTGTTCATGCTCCAAATACCTGACATGTTCCATAAACATGCCAATTTTTCCCCCACCTAATTGGAATTATATAAATCATCCATATTTGATATTAGGACAAGAAATAGTCTCACCAGGTTTAACCAGAAGTGTAAACTCATAAAGAATCATTTCCAGGTCTTAGAAAACTCCCTTGACATATATAGCAGCTCAATTCTCTTAATGAGGGAGTTGACATTTTAAATGTCTTTTTCTTGTAAAAGGTTCTTTCACTGGATGCATTCTTCCATTTCAGTTCAGCCCTTTTAATGCCTGGTGTTCTTGTCTTCCTGATGTGCGTTTAACTTCTGACCGCAGGTGAAGGCAGTGGATAATGGACGTCCTCAGCGCTGGGCGACGGCTCGTTTGCACATCGAGTGGATCCGCCGTCCTCCGGCCAGCCCTGTTCCTCTCGCCTTCGACGAGCAGCTTTACAATTTCACCATCATGGAAACTGACAAAGTGGCGGACATCGTAGGCGTGGTCTCCGCCCAACAGCAAGGCTCCGCCTCCTTATGGTTTGACATCACAGGTGAGTGCTTGGATGCTTTATGTTAATGTGATGATCTATGCAATTTAGAGATGACTTTAGCTGCAGGATAGACATGCAAGTGGATTTTTAGCATTTAGTGAAGGATTGAAAATAAATGCCAGGGGTTGGGATTTATTGTAACAATGTTTGAAATTGTAAATCTTTTTTACATTTTAAAAATTCTCACACACACACTTTAAGTATATATATATATATATATATATATATATATAATTGGATTTTATAATGATAGGTTTGGCTTTTACAGATTAATTAGGCCAAATATTTGCATATTATGGTTTAGAGTTGGTGGGAATGTTTGTAGTTCACTGCATGATTTGTGGCGTTGTATTGCTGTAATTTGCCATTCCACGGTCACCATGGAGATTGCTTGCCGCTGTCTGTATCTATGGTGATGTAAGGTTTGTATAACCTTACACAAACAAATTACTTAAGCCCCATTCACACCAAGAACGATAACTATAAAGATAACGATATTAGCGTCCAAACCAGCAAACGATATCGTCTGTTTATTCTAAGCGCACGCTCGTCTGCCGCTTTAAATTCTCGAGCTCGTTACAGCAGGATGGATTCTGATTGGCTGTCAATTTTATATCGTTCATCAGCTGGAGAAAAATCATTTTGAAAGTGATTCCAACGATATCGTTTCTCTTTGTCTTTATCGTTATAGTTGTGGTGTGAACTATATCTTTATCGTTATCTTTATAGTTATCGTCCTTGGTGTGAACGGGCCTTAATACATTTTAAATAATTGATCATAAAACAAACCTAAATTAATTATTATATTATATTATATTATATTATATTATATTATTAAAACAAAAACCGAATATCAACTGCAAAAAACACATACTAATTAGGGCTGCACGATATATCGTTTCAGCATCGATATCGCAATGTGCGCATCCACGATAGTCACATCACAGGATGTGCGATGTTTAGTATACTGATCGTTATATTTATACTG
>NW_015634026.1:221959-222653 GCF_001515625.1 Sinocyclocheilus rhinocerous | reverse complement strand
TGATCGTTTTCTTTGCTCACACCAGACGCGACAGCTGTACAGAGATACCCATTTTAAATAAATTTAGTAGCAGAACTACTGCAAGCGATTTTCAGTGCTGGAAATCCATTTATCCTTTGTTGAAACTTCCGCGTCGTCGTGGAGAGCGCAGGTCACGGTTGCTTAGCAACGGCAGATGCCACGAAAGTGCAAGCTCCCGAGCGTTTTAGAGAAAGCGGCGCGGCTGGCGTTTTCCACGCGTTTTTAGGTGCAATATATGAACAGCCCCAAAGTCTGTCTACACTGGACGCTACAAAGCGACCATTGCATATCATTTGAACTTTGTGTCAGTACGTCATAAAGAGAATGAGGCATCAGTTTACTGTCGGGGATTTGTCGTGTTGCGCCGCATCCAGTGTAGACAGACAGCATCACTGATTATAATGGGTTCTATTGTATTTTGTCACGCCGCGCCACACCGCTCGCGTCCAGTGTAGACACGGTGAGAGCCACGCAGATGCACGTGAACACTGAATTCTGTTCACTTCTGCGTCTATTTGTGCCTGAAATACTGTGCTTTGCAAGTATCCTTGTAAACGCAGTTGCTTATGGCTTATAGGTGAAGGGAAACAATTGAGAAATAAAATGGATGTGTAACAGTATATTGGTTTACAGCAGTTTAATGTTCCTGAGGCTTTCTGTGTTATGAATGTTA
>NW_015634026.1:216113-221338 GCF_001515625.1 Sinocyclocheilus rhinocerous | reverse complement strand
AAACAATTGAGAAAGAAAATGGATGTGTAACAGTATATTGGTTCACAGCAGTTTAATGTTCCTGTTGCTTTCTCTGTCATAAATGTTAATCAAACAACAAAACACAAAGAAAAATCACTTTTGTAGCTTTAACACAGATTTATTAGATTTTATAGTGAAAACTGCAGTTATTTTACATTTGATTATTCAGTTTCTGTACCTGAATACTGTTAGACTTACCTGAAAAATATAAAGCACTGCTTTTTCATTGATTTTTTTTTTCCAAATAGAGCTATTGAAGTCATCTGATTTTTTTCCCATATTGCAATATATATCGCAGAGAAAAAAAATATTGCAATGTGAGTTTTTTCCAATATCGTGCAGCCCTAATACTAATGACCGCCTTGATGGTTAATTATTATATTATATTATATTATATTATATTATACAATATTAGAGAGTGTGTTCATTTTAATAATTCTCTACAGTAATATTAATAACGGCAAGTTATTACACAGTGATGTTGATGTTCCGGACACTGAGGTCCTGTATCTGTTGATCTGGTAGGCAATGGGAGAGTCAGATTTGCAGCATGCATGCCGTTCGGTGTTCAGATACCTTCTGTTTGCTTCAGCAGCACCTGCTCTGCACTCTTTCGCTGCTCTGCCTCTCTTTTTCTCCTCCTCTTCTTGAGTCACAGGCCACTTCCTCTTTATTTCTTTTATCCTTCGACTCTTCATTTTTTGCTTCTGTTGTTCTACTGTATCTCTCTTCCATCCTCTCTTCCTCTCTCTCTTTCTAAATGCTTCGTATGGGAAGGTCCACGCTCTTTCCGTGAGATGTTCTATATACAACAGACCGCTTGCGGCAGGAACTGTTCTACAGAAGGTATCTTTATCAGTTCAGCCGAACTCTTTTCCTCTTCTTTTTTTAACTCTTCTCTCTGTCAGTTTTTCTTTCTGTGGTTTCTCTCTTTCTCTTTTGTAATTCTGTATTGTGATCTCTTCTTCTGTCTTCAACTCTGTCTGTCTGTCTTTCTCTCTCTGCATGTCCAGGGCTCAACGCAATGATTTTTATGTTGCCCGGTTGAAATTTTCCGTTGTCCCACCACAAAGAAAAAAAGTTAGTTTTCATTGTTTTTGAGCCCATGTTTCTAATAAATAAAGTTGTTACAACACCAACATTTTAGATTTGGTTAACACTGAAGTTTCACAGTTTTCAATTCCCATTTGATAGCACATCAAAAACTAATACTAAGTTCAAACATTACAACAAACAAACAGTCAATAATGAACAAATTACAAGCAATAGCACAGATAAATACAATAGAAAAGTGATAAAAATGAAATACAGTGCTTTTCAGGTAGTATTCAGATAAGAAATAGATAAGAATAATCAGATGTAAAATAACAATCCATAGTCTTCACTGTATAAATTAAATGTAGATTACACGCACAAAAGTTATTCAGTCAAAAGCAGTTAGTGATTTCCTCTTTTTCTTTTGTTGTAGAAGAGATAGTTCACTCAAAAATGAACATTTTGTCATCATTTACTCACCGTCCACTTTAGTTGTTTGTTTCTTCTGTTGAATATAAAATAAGTTATTTTAAATAATGTTGTTACCAAGCAGTTGACGGTAGCCATCGACTTCCATAGTATTATTTTTTTTTCTATAATATGGAAGTCAGTGGCTACCATCAACTGTTTGGTTACCAATATTCAAGTTTTTTTTTTTTTGGGTTCAACAGAAGAAGTTCATGTAGCTTTGGAGCAACTTGAGAGGGAGTAAATGATGACTATATTCATTTTGGAGTGAAGTGCCCAACGCAGCAGGTTTTACATGTATGCAACTGTCACTTTAAGACTGAATGCACGGATCCACTATACTGATACACATGGATTTTTTTTCAGGATGTTAATGTTCACTTTACTTAATACTCTCCAAAACTGTTATTTTTACATAAACCATTTCTTTCGCATCTAATAATGCTATAGTGGACAAAAACAGACCAAAATATGTCCAAATGCCCATCTTGGAGAGTTCTCTTTTCGCATCTTAAATGGTTTTTAAATTGCTTTAATGTTAATATTGACATCTTCTAAACGCCTGCAAATGATAAACTTACGTAATGACGCCGTGACAATTTCATCAGGTCAGTCCGTATTGTCTAGCCCTGATGTCTCTCTCTGTCTGTCTGTCTGTCTGTCTCTTTTTCTACCTGACTGTCTGTCTTTCTGTCTTTTTTTTCTCTCTGCATGTTTGTCTCTCTCTTTCAGTGATTCTATTTGTCTCTTTATTCTTCAGTCTTTCTCTCTTTCTCCCTCTGTCTGTCCCTCTCTATATATTTATATAAGTTCAGCAGAACTGCTCTTGCTCTGTTGCCGTTTAACCATCAGCTAGCTCTGCTTTCCTATCATCCCTTGGTGTTGTGCTGTGTTGCTTAAACGTGATTGGTTGGGATGTGAATTTGAGGGTGTGTTTCTTGATACAAATGTGATTTAAATGTGCGTTTGATATATTGCTGTGTGTGTGTGTGTGTGTGTGTGCGCTTCGCATTTACTGTGCAGTGGCGATAATGGTTTAATTCCTGCTTCCATTCATGTGTGTGTGTGTGTGTGTGTGTGTGTGTGTGTGTTGTTTATGAGCTACCTAAAACCCTTCTGGCGGTCGTTGACCCAGCCTTATCATCTGCAGCCTGATTAAATGCGTCATTAAACAGCCAATCGAGTGTGCATAAAGGTCAGGGGTCAGCCCAGGGTTAGCTTGCCAGACGAGGGAGAATGTGAGAGGACGGCGATGGTTGACGGTGATGAATGAAAGGGTGTGTAAGTGAGTGTATGCGTATGTAAGTGTATCTCTCCACCGGGTGTTACAGCAACAGGCGGCACGAGATGATTAATGCGCCCTGGGTAGAACGAGTGTGAAGAGGGAGCATAGCACCCTGCCAAAACACACTTCACCTCTGTTCACACGCATAGGGGTTCGAACACACTCATGCACCAAGGCGATCTACGTCTTAAAGGGATAGTTCCCCTGTAAATGACAGTTCTGTGACCATTTGCTTACCCTCATGTTGTTCCAAAATGATGTGAATTTTTTTCTTTTATAGATGTAAGTCAGAATGGTGACACTGCTTTTTTTCCATACAATGAAAGCAAATAGCTTTAAGGGGCTAAAAAAAAAAACAGAAAAGTAGTGCATGTGACTTGAACATGTATTTCAAGTCTTTTGAAGTTTTGTGTGAATGAATGAAAACAGACTGAAATTTAAGTCTTGTTTGTGTTGTTAAAATTTAAATGATATGATAAAATGAGTGATACCAAAATTTGTTATTCATTGTCTTGTGACTAATCAAAATGTAGCAAAACTAGTCTAGAGTGAAGTTTGAGGCCTGTGATGGAGGGCAAGATTTACAGTGAATTATAACTGAAATTTCAGCTTGTTTCTCACACAAAGTTATCATATGATTCAGACATTTTTATAGTGCATTTTGGAGCTTGACAGCTTCTGGTCTGCTTTTGTTGTGTGGAAAAGTGCAATGTGAACGTTCTGTAACATCTCTTGCGTTGCATGGAAGAAAGGTTTGGATTGACGTGAGGGTGAGCAAATAATCACAGATATTTCATTTTTGGGTGAACTATCCCTTATAGTCTAACAGCTGACTTTCACTGTGCGATAACAGTTGTTTCTTTGATCCATATTTTTGGTTTGCCTTTCTTTTGTTGGTGTTAATAGTCTATGAGGCACTCTTTCCTCTTTGAGCAGAATCTAGAGAGCGCTGTGTGTTTGTGGGCAGCACAGGGTGCGAACTACGGGGGAGCTAGGGGGAGCTCGGCTCCCCTTAATAAGACATGGGCTCCCCTGAAAACGGGATTTGTGAAATTTTGGGGGGTCTCAAAAAATATTGACAATGTGTTATTTTGACGTGCAATTTCAGTTTTGTGTAATGTGATCATCGTGGATTATTATGTGTAAAATTGCAAAAATATCATTCATTCATGCATGACGGCGATTTAAACCTAATTCACTTCAATAAAGATAACTATACATGCTATTCTTGTCATGAGCATCAAGGTGTGGGGGCGCTGCGGTGCAAATTCCACTCATGTTTAGTACATGTTAACTCAAAGATTCATAGAAAATACCCCCCCTTATAAAAAAAAAACAAGTGGGCTCCCCCAAAGTCCACGGTATAGTTCGAACACGTGTCTGTTAGACTGTGTTTGTGTAGTATGTGTAGAAAAATATAGACTTGAAGTCTTGGAGAAAATGGAGGAATCTTTTTTATATCTCTTCAGAGTAGCACACACACATGCATAGCGATTTAAACCTAATTCACTTCAATAAAAATAACTACATGCTATTCTTGTCATGAGCATCAAGGTGTGGGGGCGCTGCGGTGCAAATTCCACTCATGTTTAGTACATGTTAACTCAAAGATTCGTAGAAAAAATATAAACGTTGGACTCTGTGGTCGATTCTGTGTTAAGGTAAGGCATGTTATTCGCAATTATGTGTTGTGGCTGGGTTGTTAGGTCTGCGTGACTCTCGATGTCTTAGGCCTAACTGAACGGAACGGAGGAATTATGGTATTCTTCTGTAGCCTGACGACGAGTAACTTTAACCGTTGTTCATCTGAACTCAAAGACAGCCTGATGCTTTGTTTATAGACTATTTGTGGGTGGCTGTTTGTTGTTTCACCTATCAATTCGTGTCGATAAAGTATAATAGGGTAATCCTGTATAGTGATTTATCCTATATAGTGCTTGCATAAAGCAAGTAGTGCATATAAAAAAAAAACAAGTGGGCTCCCCCAAAGTCCACGGTATAGTTCGAACACGTGTCTGTTAGACTGTGTTTGTGTAGTATGTGTAGAAAAATATAGACTTGAAGTCTTGGAGAAAATGGAGGAATCTTTTTTATATCTCTTCAGAGTAGCACACACACATGCATACATATGAGAGTGTATATGTCTGCATATATTGTGTTAGTGTTTTGCATATGTAGGATGTCTGTATATGTGTGTTTATATAAGGATATATTGCGTGTTTGTGTGTGTGTGTGTGTGTGTGTGTGTGTGTGCGCATTGCATATGTGGGGTGTGTGTTGTGTATCTGCTGTGTGTGTATCTGTGGGTATAATGAGGAAATCCCATCCTACTTATGTTTAGCACTTCCAAACCCTGTATCGCCCCCATCTGGTATACCTGAGTACTACAGTGGTGTGAGTTTGAATCTGTGTGCAA
>NW_015634026.1:214001-215935 GCF_001515625.1 Sinocyclocheilus rhinocerous | reverse complement strand
AGAGAGAGAGAGAGAGAAAAATGAATCGTATTGAGTTTATGTGTTTAATCATGTTTTCTCTTTTCATGAAAGGCGGTGATGTGGACAGTATGTTTGACGTTGAGAAAGGTGTCGGCACTATCGTCATCGCTAAACCTCTGGACGCAGAGCAGCGATCGTTTTACAACCTCACGGTGGAGGTTACAGATGGGACTAATATAGCGTACACTCAGGTAAACACACACACTCAAATAAAAATAAATAAACATTCACGGACACTTGATACTTGATACTAATACACTTTGATCTATATGTAAAATTAATATGAATGTTTATATAATTTATATTTTTATCTTATATTAAATATATATTAATATAATTAATATTTTAGTTGCTTTAATATTTATAAATCTGTATTAATTCATGTGTATATTCCGCATTTCTCTCCACTTCATTTTTAGATATCGTATGGCATTTCTTTCACTTACAGTACTTCTTTGCATTGCTTTTATTCCTTAGAATATGGCCAGACATGATGCTAAAAGGCAGCATAATGTTTCTTCTTATCTTTTGGAGCAGCTTTTTTGTCTTTTACATGCTTTTGAAAGTGTCTAGGGAGGAAGCTCACTGGGTTTTGGAGCAGAGTTAGTGTTTGTCCGCTTCACAGCAGCTGTTTAGTCGATGATTGATGCTGATGTTTAATGGTGAGGGTTTGATTGATAACGTCTGTCATCGTTCAGATTGCATATCCCTGATGTCAAGGTCCCATCGGATTGATAGCTCCGTTGCCATGGATACGAGCCTTTTTCAGTGTAATATGTCCGTGAAGGTCAGAGTTTAAAGGACACAATCCATCCTGAAAGGAAAAATGTGGGAGAGTGAGGAAAAATGAATGATCGATCTGTTCATCTTTCAGAGTAGAAGCTGCTGCAGTGCTTTGGGATGACAGGAAGAGCTCTTACATTTATTCAGTTTATTCACTCACTATAAAGTAAATTAACATATACACACGCATACATAAGAACATAAACACAAAAGATAACTAATTCAAATTCAGTCAGTTGCATATGTTGGATGCTAAATGCACTCCTTTAAAAATACAAAGTACAAACACACACATGTGTACAGAGAGTGCTGGAGGGAGGGTCAGAGAAGGGACAAATGGAAAGAAAATGATGAAAGCGATTGTATTCTTCTCCAAGACTAGTTCTCTATTTAGAAAGCACCATCTTTCACACACTTTCATACTCAAATATATATTCATTCACTGTCTGCGATATACACACACACACACAGATGGAGCTCAGCGTGTCTCTGCAAGGCCGAGTGTGAGACGGAAGTGCACGTCTGTTATTACTTTATAATTAGATCAGCTAACGTGTTTCGATCTCGCACGCTCACAGACACTCACAGTTGTGTGCTCTCACGCTGTCTGCGTGCTCCTCGGACCGGTTGGGGTTATTAATACAAGTTAGCGACAACTGAGTATTTGCGTCAGCCGATTTGTTTGTGTTTCAGTGTTCAATCAGCTTCGATTTGTTCGTACACTCATGGTGCGTGCAAGTCATGTGATTTTCATTAAGTTCAATCAAGTTTTATCAGTATTGATCAGAGAACTTCACTTAGACTCGTAGCAAATAAAATTTGCAAACACAGTCAATACAAGGCTGCTTTATTTAGATGTGATCAAAGTTACTAATATAATATACAGTGCTTGAATTTCATGAGCTTTCTTATTGAGTGCAGATGAGAAAAAACATTTCAAGATTGCATTTTCCACTTACGATAATTTATTTTGACAGAAAAAACCTGGAACAACATTTGCAACCCAAAGAACTTACACAATGTGGCATTTTCAAGTGAATGATTATTTTGTTTTGTTTTGTTTTGTTTTGTTTTGTTTTGTTTTGTTTTGTTTTGTTTTGTTTTGTTTTGTTTTGTTTTGTTTTGTTTTG
>NW_015634026.1:198140-213255 GCF_001515625.1 Sinocyclocheilus rhinocerous | reverse complement strand
TTTGCTTTGCTTTGTTTTGCTTTGCTTTGCTTTGCTTTGTTTTGCTTTGCTTTGCTTTGCTTTGTTTTGCTTTGCTTTGCTTTGCTTTGTTTTGCTTTGCTTTGCTTTGCTTTGCTTTGCTTTGCTTTGCTTTGCTTTGCTTTGCTTTGCTTTGCTTTGCTTTGCTTTGCTTTGCTTTGCTTTGCTTTGCTTTGCTTTGCTTTGCTTTGCTTTGCTTTGCTTTGCTTTGTTTTGCTTTGCTTTGTTTTGCTTTGCTTTGCTTTGCTTTGCTTTGCTGCTTTGCTTTGCTTTGTTTTGTAATAACGTTTACTGGTGAATCATTCACAATAGGACCATGAATGTGCACTTAGCAGTGTTATTTTAGTATTACCTCTGTACTGTTGTAGTGTATGTTAACATTTTGAATTAGCTTTTATATTTAGTTTTTTTTATTTTAAGCTTAGTTTAAGTTATGGTAATTTATGTATTTTTTTCTAATTAGTTTTATTTTTATTTCACTTTAGTTTTAGTAATTTTAGTAAACTTATAAAAAGCCTATAAAAACTTATATTATTATATTATTATTATTTATTTATTATTTCAGTGAATTGCCCAGGCAACATATCTATTTTTTTTAAAGTTTTCGTTTTTTAATCTAATATTTATATGTTATTTTCTTTCAACTTTATTCCAATTAACACAAACATAGTTTTAGTTAATGGTAGCAACACCTGTACTGAGAAATTACATTTCATGTTAACTTCCAAGTATATGTTAACATTTTGAATTAGCTTTTATATTTATTTTTTTTATTTTAAGCTAAGTTTAAGTTATAGTAATTTTGATTTTTTTTATTTATTTTTTTTACTTTTTTTCTAATTAGTTTATTTTTATTTCACTTTAGTTTTAGTAATTTTAGTATTTCAACTGAAACTTATATTGTTTCAGTGAGTTGCCCAGGCAGCATATTTAATATTTTTTTTAAGTTTTAGTTTTTTATCTAATATTTGTATTTTATTTCAACTTCATTCCAATTAATGAATATATGTGTGTGCGTGTGTGTGTGTGTGTGTGTGTGTGTGTGTGTGTGTGTATACAGTATATATATATATATATATATGTTTAGTTTTAGTTAAAAGTAACAACACTTCTACTGAGAAATTACATTTCATGTTGACTTCCTGTATGTTTTTTAATTTGTTTTCACAGGTCCACATTACTGTTCTGGACAACAACGACAACGCCCCCGTTTTTTCCCAGCCCACCTATGACATCACAATCACAGAAGACACGCCCCCGGATACTGAGGTGGTTCAGGTGTTGGCGTCTGACCGTGACGAGCGTCACCGTTTGACCTTTAGCCTTCAGAGCAGCGTTGACCCCAGCAGCATGCGGCTCTTTCGCATCGACCCTAACAATGGAATCATCTACACGGCTCGCAGACTGGACCACGAGAGCCGAACTCAGCACATCCTCACAATCATGGTAACTCAGATTGCTACAAATAGATATTATTAAAATACCACAACCAGTACACCGCATCAGCCACATAGTAATGTACTAAAACTCTTTAGAAATGCATAGCAGTGCTTTGCCAACCATTATTTTGACTTGGGTCAGTAAACAACCACCACTCACACTTATTTTTCAGGAAATGGAAGCTCTAGTTTTATTATTTTTATTATTTTCTTTTTTTTTTTTCTTTAATTTGTTTTAAAGTATGAAGACTTGAACATTTCATAGATAAATAGATGTAAACAGTCTACATGTGTTTTTTTTTTACCAAATAAATTTGATTTGATTTTATTTTATTTTTGAGAGCACATTGTGTCTCTTACTGGATAGATGGATAGAACAGCAGAGTTATCGTTTGATTAGTGTTGGTAGTTTACCTCCCTCCTGTCTCTCTTTCACGCTCTCCATGCTTGAGTGCAGGTATGACAGGAACAGGAGATTGCTCCTTGTGCTTTGGCAGCCGTCACTAGTTTAATGTCGTCTGCACCTGTGTCGTTTCTCCACTGTGATCTAATTATTGATCTGATCTGTATCACTCCTTGTTTCCGCTCTCCCCTGCCGAGGGTGAGAGACAGTGAGTGTCATATCTAATAAGCACATGGATATTCCTGCTGCCTGCAACCAGATGAAATGTGTTATTATAATCCGGAGAGAGATGTTATCCACTCCGTCTGGCAGTGAGCGAGTTTGTTTTGTCTGTATGAGTTTGTGTGTGTGTTGCTGTTTTCTTGTGTTGGATATTGCTGTCTGTCTCAGACAGGGAATTAATTTTTGTTTCCCTCTACCACTCTCTTTATTTTGTCTCCATCTTTCTTGCTTTCTTCTTTACTTTGCTTCTATATTAGGTGAAGGATCAAGAGTTCCCGTACAGACGTAGCCTTGCTCGTGTCCTGATCGGTGTAGAGGATGTGAATGACCACGCCCCTCTTTTCACCATGGTGATGTATGATGGACAGGTGTATGAATCAGCGGCACTGGGATCAGCTGTTCTCACAGTGACTGCACTCGATAAGGACAAGGGCCAAAATGCACAAATCAGTTACAGCATCGACTCAGGTATGCACACGCTCGCATACACTACCTGTCAAAGTTTGTACACACTCCAATGAATTTGTCTCATGATCTTTTAAAACTTTTGGAAAAATTGATTTTGGATTTGTGTTACCATATGAGTTAGCATAGCATATTTTATTTTATTTTATTTTTTTAGTTTAGTTTAGTTTGGCTGAACGTCTGATGCATATGGCACACTTAGCTGGAAACAATTCAGGAGTTTAGAAGTCATCATCGGATTGGTTAAATTATACAGAATTTCTAGGAGACGTGTGAGTTGCGTTCTTTAACGTTCCACCTGGAAACAAAAATACTGTGATGCCAAACCCCCTCATGGAAGAAGAAAGCTGTCGTGTTTACAACTGTGATGATGAGCACTTATCACGATCAACTAAATGCTGGATTTTCAAAAGTGTGTGAAAAATTTAAAGTTTGCGGCATAGAATCTTTAAAATACGTTCAAGAGTTTTACACACCAGTCTGTTATTGTGGAAACATTTCCACGCCCATAAATATGACGTGGCACAAAACGAAACGTGATTTGTTGCTTTACCTGTCAGTCATATGGCCTCTTGGGCGGGCCTTGGCCATTCAAAGCGGCCAAGGTTCTCAGTCCTTCTGCCGTCAGTCTGAAGGTCTGGCTACACGAGACTACCATTAAGCCAGCATATGTGGAAACAATACATTTACATTTTGGATTTGTGTTAACATATGGCATTATCAATAATTTTATTTTATTTATTTATTTATTTATTTATTTATTTTATTTTATTTTATTTTATTTTATTTTATTTTTTATGGTTACATACAATGAAGAATCTAAAAAAAAAAGTTTGGATTTATAGTTTTTTTTATTATTATTATTTCTTCACATTTTTGGTAAATGTTTTGTCACAACATATTTTTTATTTCATAATTTTAATTATTTAATATTATTATTCTAAAATCAGGAAAATTGTAAAAATGTAGATGTGTACAAATTTTTGACTATTTTCTTTACATAATTGCAAACATGCATACAATTTAATGCATTATGACATGCATTTCCTTTTATACAATAATGTGTGTGCTGATACAGTATATTTGTAAGGTCTTTTTTCTTTTCTTACACTCATTTTTTTCTTTTTCAATTTAGGAAACACAGGAAACACTTTCCGGATTGATCCTGTTTTGGGCATCATCTCATTGGCTCGGGAGCTGGACCTGTCCAACATTGGTCACTACGTCTTGTCTGTTAAAGCAACGGATAACGGTTCTCCAGCATTGTCTTCAACAGCTGTCGTCCGAATTGCAGTCACCTTGTCCGATAATGCTGGTCCCAAGTTTCCCCAAAGTGAATATCAGGCAGATATATCAGAAGGTGTTGCCATTGGAACTTCAGTCATCACAGTGAACGCTCTAAGTCTGTCCACCCTTACCTATGACATTCGCCACGGCAATGGTCATCGGACATTCCTCATCAACCAGTACAGTGGAGTGATCACTACGCAGAAAACACTAGACTTTGAAGCTGTTTCCTCCTACGTGCTAATAGTCACCGCAAGCAACATGGCTGGACAGGCCTCAAATGCTACAATAACTGTTACAGTTCTCGACCAAAATGACAATACACCGGTGTTCAAACAGCTACAGTACCATGGAAGTATCAGTGAAGGTGCCGGGCTTAACAGTGTTGTGCAAAGTGACAATGGACAACCGCTAGTCATACGAGCAAGTGACGCTGACCGCAACCATAATGCCCTGTTGGTGTACCAGATAATGGAAGAATCTGCCAGGCGCTTCTTTGCAGTAGATGCCGGTACTGGCTCAATAAGAACAATTGGTCAGCTTGACCATGAAACCACACCTACATTCCGTTTCCATGTTAACGTCCGAGACAGTGGACATCCACAGCTCTCAGCTGAGCATCCTGCAGAAGTCACCATTGAGGTGCAAGATGTCAACGACTGCCCGCCTAAGTTTTCTCAGGCATCCTATGAAGCTGTCCTTTTGCTCCCAACTTATGAAGGTGTGGAAGCCCTACAAGTTTTTGCTACCGATCCCGATGGTAATGGCCAGTCAGAGCTTACCTACTCATTGACCGATGGCAGCATAGAACATTTCAGCATTGAGCCAAGCACTGGACTGTTGACTGTAAGAAACAGTACTTTTAGCAAAGAACGATTTCGATTTAACATCCGTGTTTCAGACGGACGCTTCTCCAGTACCGCTCTGGTTACTGTCCTGGTTCATGAGGCTCTGGACAGTGGCCTGGCTTTTACTCATAATACCTACAATGCCAACATTGAGGAAAACAATGGTAACATAACAACAGTTGCTGTCGTTACAGCACTAGGGAACAAGTTGAATGAACCCCTGCGTTATACTTTGTTAAATGCAGGTGGGAAATTTCGTATTAGGCCAACGTCCGGTGCCATTGAAACTGTTGGAGTCCCTTTGGACAGGGAGGAGGAGGAGGAATATGGACTTTTGGTACAAGCAGGCCGTGAGGAAGATCGGCTCCGTGTTGCAAGAGCATTGGTCCGAGTTCAAGTCAGCGATGTCAATGACAATTCTCCAGTTTTTGTTGGATTGCCATACTATGCTGCTGTGCAAGTGGAAGCAGAGCCTGGGACAGCAATATTTCGAGTGACAGCAGTGGACCGGGACAAAGGGCAAAATGGAGAGGTGAACTACTTTCTGCAGGATGAACTGGGACATTTTGAAATGGACCGTTTGAGCGGCGAGCTTCGCTTACGGAGAGCTTTTGAGGCTGATCTCTCTAGTGTGGAATATCAGGTTCTGGTGTTCGCCCGTGACATGGGAACACCACCTCTTTCCTCTTCAGTCACCTTTCCCGTCACAGTGGTAAACAGAGCAATGCCAGTGTTCGACCGACCATTCTACTCAGTGAAAGTGAGCGAAGACGTACCAATATGGACTCCAATTCTGGGAATAAACGCCAGCAGCCCTGAAGGCCAGAGTGTCCTTTACACAATCACGCACGGTGACCCAGGAACACTGTTCTCCATTGGATTTGACACTGGTGTCATCAGTGTCATCGCTGCCCTCGACTATGAGACTAGCCCTTCCCACAGACTCATCATCAGAGCAACGGACTGCCTCACAGGCGCTCGTGCAGAAGTGGATGTTGAAGTTACTGTTTTGGATGTCAACGACAACCCTCCAGTCTTCGAGCAGCCCTCATACAAAACTGTAATTTCTGAATCTGCCATGATTGGCACTGCAGCTTTGCAAGTTCTCGCAACGGACAGCGACTCTGAGAAAAATGCAGCTGTCCGGTACCAAATCATTCCAGACCGCACCAACAGCACCGACCACTTCCACATCGACAGCAGCAGTGGTCTAATTCTGACAGCTCGCTCCTTGGACCATGAGACCATCCAGCGCTATGTGTTTCTTGTCAAGGCAGCAGATAATGGCTTTCCCCCACTGAGCAGCGAAGTGTGGGTCACAGTCGATGTCACGGACACAAATGACAATGCTCCAGTATTTAACCAACTGCTCTATGAAGCCTCTATCAATGAGTTGGCACCAAAAGGCCACTTTGTTACATGCATCCAGGCCTCTGATGCAGACCGTTCAGATGCAGAACGCTTGAAGTATGGCCTGGTGTCTGGAAATGAAAGGATGCTGTTTGAGCTTGATGCCGCCTCCGGTGTCCTCACCCTGAGTGGCCAGCGACGCATGCAGCGCGTGCCTTCCACCATCACCCTAAATGTAAGCGTTTCCGATGGAGTGTTTACCAGTACGGCACAAGTGCACATTCGGGTAGAGCGAGCTAATCTACATGCCCCCCAGTTCACCCAGGGCATGTACGAGGCCGATTTACAGGAGAACGCACCAGTGGGATCAAAGGTCATTGCAATCAGGGCACAAGATGCTGATCCTGGACCGTTTGGGGATGTGAGGTATGTGCTGCTCTCAGATTCCGCTCGGGACTTGTTCAGTATTGATGGCAATGGACAAATTAAGACTCTTGAACGTCTAGACCGGGAAGAACGAAGTGAGATGGTGCTGTCCATTGCGGCTGTGGATGCTGGTGGCCGATCTGGATATTGCAGTGTCCGGGTTACCATACTAGACGAGAACGACAATGCTCCACAGTTTGGCGCCTCGGAGTACCATGCAAGCATGCGGTCCGAGGTTGAACCTGGTACCCTTGTGACGCAAGTACAAGCCTGGGATCTAGATCAAGGTGCCAATGGACAGGTGAGCTACAGTCTGTACAGCGAAGCCAGCATGCAAGTTACTGAACTTCTGGACATTGACCCGGACAGTGGCTGGGTTGTCACCAAAGGCAATTTCTCCCCTTTGCGTGGGTCTGAACTGTCCTTTTTCGTTAAAGCCTCTGATGGCGGGGTACCTGTTAGGCATTCCCTTGTGTCAGTCTACATACATGTTTTGTCTGCCAATGCCCACATACCTTCCTTCAGCCAGCCACAGTTCTCCTTTACCGTGCCAGAGGACATGCCCATTGGTTCCTTGTTGGGAGCAGTGCATCTACACACCTCAACTAGCCACTCGTCCTTACCAGTAAGCTTCTCAGCGGTGATCGGACAGACTCCAGAGAGTAACAGTGATGGAGTGTTTGTGGTTGACAAAGAAACTGGCATGATCAAACTAGACAAAGCACTGGACCGAGAGTGGACACCGGCCTATCATTTCAAAGTGATGGCAATGTTGCAGCAGGGACGTTTGGATGCAGTTTCGGCTGTGGATGTGGAGGTCAAAGTACAAGATGTCAATGACAACAAACCAGCATTTGAGTCAGATAACTACGAGGCATCAGTCACTGAGGGTCTTTCTCCTGGGACTAGGATTCTGCAAGTACTAGCTTTGGATCCTGATTGGGCAGCTAATGGTCAGGTGACTTACAGTCTTGCTCCACCTGGGTTGCTTGGTGGCTCTGGCGGTGAGAACATTGAAGAACACGGAGCCTACTTTACAATTGACAGCAGCTCTGGTTGGATATCAACACTGAAAGGGCTGGACCATGAACAGAGCCCTGCCCATAGTTTTACAGTCTGGGCATTTGACCTTGGAGATCCTGCCAGCCAGTCATCCTCAACAACTATAACTATAGCAGTGAGCGACTCCAATGACAACATACCGCAGTTTCTTCAGCCCCGTTACTACGGAAGTGTTCGTGAGAGTGATGCACCTGGTGAAGTGGTGGCAGTATTGAACACACGGGACAACGACAGCTCACCTGGAAACCGACAAGTCACCTATCATATTACAGGTAAGAACTTTTGAAACAATCGATGTACACTGCATGACCTTCCACACTTGAAAAAATTAATGTTCGTAATAATCTTCTTTTGTCTAATATATATATAGCTAAAATATTGATAAACCTTTGAAATAATTTACATTTCTTGAGAAGCAACACTACATGAGATATTTAAGGGACCGTACAAATAAAAATTTTATTCCTGTCATAATTTTCTCACTCGCATGTCATTCCAAACCTTAGTTTTTCTGTGGAACACAGAAGATGATATTTTGAAAAATGTCTCAGTGCTTTAGGCCCATACAATGAAAAATATGGCTTTAAGACTTCTTTCAGAGTACATTTTTGTTATATATACAGTGGAGCAGCATTTACTTCACAGAGCCGTAGTTCACTGAGAAGCTATGCAAACAGCTGTCATTATCGCGAACGATTTCTTCGATTTCATAATCGCGCAATAAAATGCGATTTTTTTTTGCGTAACTTGTCAGTGAACTACGGCTATGTGTAGTAAATTCTGCTCCATCTGAAAGCACATGATGATGATTTCCTGCTGATTACAGAACCGGCTTTACTAACAAAATGCGCATGACAATCGCATTCGATTAATCGTGCAGCCCTATATACAGTACATAATATTGTTTGACTGTTGTACTGCACAAGCAGTTTTTTCACTTGTTTTAAGTATAAAAATTAAAATCAAGTAAAAAACAAAATGCGCCAGTGCAGTACGACAAAATACACATTAAAAAGATACATTCTCTAAAATTAAGTCCTTCTATATGATGCATTTTTAAATATTTTTAGTGAAAAAAGCTTTAGTCATTTTTTGCATAAAATTGACAGGTTTGGTTATTTCAGCTTCAACAATTTACGTGTGCGAGCGACAGCCATGCAGTCTCCTTAGACAAACATTTTAGTAGAAAATCATCCATAAAGAAAGACGGAGAGAAGTTTTCTCCCTTTTCATTCCCATTGTTTTGAATGTTCAACAAGCACAAATAGTTTAAGTGTCCGCATACTGTTGGCCATGTACCGTATCTCTGTGTATGCCTGTGTGCTCTCAATCTAAACATAGCCTGATTTTCTGAAACCCTGTTCTGCATGTAAGCATAATGTAGAACAACGCTATTATGGAATGTCAGAAGTCCACAGCAATTACACCTCATTCATCCTCTCCTGATAATGGATTATTCGCTCTAGGGCTACTAGCTGGATTTTGCGGGAGGACACGGAATGACTTCTTGCTGGAGAGAAAAACCACTCTCGTTTTATAAGGATTTTATTAAAGCTGTGATGCAACTGCATGCAAATTACACCGGTGGGATTTGCGATGGGGAAGCGCATCACTTCACGAGCGAAACATAATACAGTGACATTTCCAAAAGCAGTAGTTTAGGTGGATAGCGTCTTTGAAAAGGGCAAATATAAACCTCCTTCTTATCAGCATCTAGCTCAGTCAGCTTTAAATATACCTTTATATTCAGCCAGTGTTGAACACCTTGCTTGGTGACAAGGAGCAGATTGCACACACAAACACACACATACACACCTTGCACATGCTCCTAAGCAGTACACACTTGTAAATTAGGCGCTCAGAAACTCATAACATTGAATTAGGGAGCTGCCTTGTTCTATAATTCATGCTTTTTCACACACACACAGAGAAAGAAGCACACTTCTCGGCCTGAACAGAATTTCGATTAAGCTCAACCTTTATGCTGTGATCATGATTTAGACTGTGCTGCCACCAGCAGGAGCAGTGTTTTTAACAAGATTTACCACGCACAACACACACGAGCACACAGCCTCTGACTCTTAACTAAATTACAGCCCACAGCATTGAAACTAAAGTAAACATTGTGATACTGGAACTTGTTTAGTTGCTTATTGTTGGTGTACATTCTACCGAGGATTGTTTTCTGAGTATTGTCTCTCTCTGCCGTATCTAAATATCGTTTTACATTTACGTTTATGCATTTAGCAGACACTTTGGATAAAAATTACTTCAAAAAGTGCATTCAAGGTACACATTTTACTTTTTAAAAATAACTGAAGTATAAATGCATATAAAATATAATAAATAATAATAAATAGTTCTTAATATTACCTATCTATCCTGATATTAAATATATATTAATGTGTGTGTGTGTGTGTGTTTTTATATATATATATATATATATTTCACAGTTTTTGTCCACTTTTATGATGTTTTTGTATCTTTTAAAGCCGAAAGAAAGAAAATGAATAAATATAAAAAGTCTCTCTATTGTTTATATCAATGTTAATAAGTGCACTTTTGGTCCACTTTTGTGATGTTTTATTATCATTTAAAGTCTAAAATATTCAGTGAATTGATTGTAATTGCATTGAAAAGAATGCAGCCTTCAGAAAGAAAGTCAAACAACGTTACAACTTCATAAAAATGAGTGAACTATCCCTTTAATTAAATCGTAGCCCACAGCATGTAAACTTTGTGACACGAGCCCTTGTTTAGTTGCCATGTGATCTACTGAGAATAGTCTCTTTCCTTTTCTCTCTCAGTCTCCTTCCCTACAGTCCACACTTTCATAACGTTTAAATCCTCTAGTTCAAGACAAACTCAAAGGTCAGACAGACTCTAATACACTTCTCACAGCCCAGCGGCACAAACTGGCTCAGAGAACTGCACACCGTATCATAATACACACCGGAGGGAAAGAAAGAGACCAATATACAAACAGATTTGAGTTACCCAAATGTCTTTATTCTCTTTAGGAAGCAAGAGCATTGTGGGTAAATTCAGCTCTCAGGGTATTTTACTGCTGTGTTCAACAGAGCAATTAAACAGTAAACAGTTACTCTATGGTGGTTAATTGGATAATTTGAACTTTTATTTAGAGGTTCTTTGCTGAAAGTCGTTTAAAGGTTCATAAAGGATATCTTAAACCATGTTAGACCAGCGCACTGTGTATCTCAGCTTAACAATAGCGCTGAATATCCCCGCCGTAACAGCTACGATTTAACAGCCGTTAAATAGCTCTCCGTGTTGCTGCCTCGTAAAGGTGAAGGGTCACTGCAGAAACACTAATCGACCAGAACTGACTGTAAATGGTTGGAAACACATCAGTTGAGTTTAATTGGTTGACAAGAAGAATGAAATATGTTGTTTGAGAGAGATGTTTTACGCATGTGTATAGATAGTTGATTTTCAAACCTATAAGGTCTGTGTGTGACTAGATAAAGTACTGTACCAACTATGACAATTAAAATAAAAATTTTTTTTTGATTTTCCAGTGCTGTGTGACCAACTGTAAGCTATATATGTGTATTATTATATGCATGCCATATTTTTGTATTTTAATGTGTAATGCAATTCAGTACAATTCTGATTGCATTCTATTCCAAATTGCATTTTTATGGGTTTCTTAAAAGATGGCTTTTATGCTCACTGAGGCTGAATTTATTAAATCATAAATACAGTTAAAACAGTAATACTGTGAAATATTATTACATGGTCAAATAAGTTTTCTATTTGAATATATTTTTTAATATAATTTAATTTGTGATGGCAAAGCTGAGTTTTCAGCATCATTTCACATGATCCTTCAGAAATCATTCTAATATGCTGATTTGCGGCTCAAGAAACATTTATTATTATTATGCTGAAAACAGCTGTGGTTCTTAATTTTGTTTAGAAACAGTGATACATTTTTTTTAATAGCGTTCAAAAGAACAGCGTTTATTTGAAATATAAATATTTTGTAACATTTAAGCGCATATAGTCACTTGCAGTCAATTTACCACATCCTTGCTGAATAAAAGTAATAATTTATTTAAAAAAAAAAAAAAACCGTACTGACCCCAAACATTTACAGTACTGTATATTGCATTATGCCACTGAAAAATATCAAATAGCCTATCATGAGATTTTGACTGGGATAAACAACACCTTTGATTACTGTGTTACTTATGACACGTGTAAACATTTTATTTTTTATTTTTATTATTTATTATTATTTGTTTAATTATTATTATATAATGTGGTGGCATTCAGACAAGTAGGGTCAGTTTTTAAGTGCCCAAATACATTGAGGCCACTGTGCATGAAAAAAAAAAAAAGCAAGAAAATTAAAGTTTTCAAGCTGTCGCTTATGAAGCACAGAAAAAGCATGCAGTGTATGAAAGTCATGCTGAACACTCCCTCAAGCCAATGAGCGAGAGCGTGGGATGAGAGAAAAGGAGTCGGAAGGCGTCCAGGCCTTTGTTAACGCGTCTCTGATAGAAGCTGTTCTGTGTTATCAGCCCCCAGCTGAGTTAAATTACACTCTTTATTAGATGAATAAGGCAGCGTGTGTTGATACTATGAGTGTACAGTAATTGGATGCTTGTCAGCGCGGCTGCTTTGATTATAGAGTCGTTTTCGTCTCTCGTTCTCATTTTTTCTCTCTTTCCACCTCTGTCTGCTTGAGGTTTAAAAGATGACCTGTCCTAATGAGCCAGGTACGGCTGCCGACCGTGCGATAGATCAGGAAGGCTGTTATGAGGACCTAATTGATGGCAGTGTTGATCATTTAAATGTGAATATAAAGAACTGATTATTATAGTTCATACTAATGAGTATGCCATCATTGAGAGGACTAATGGAGGTTATTAAAACTGCAGATAATCCTGGAAGTGAGCGTGTGTTGTGTTACAATCGGTAGGGGATTTTATTGCTACTTAAATTGACTATTGAGAGAGTAACTGTCCGGTTTAATCTCTTGTGTGTGTGTGTGTGTGTGTGTGTCTGTGTAGGTGGTAACAGAGGAGGGGTGTTTGCTCTGGGGTTGGTTCAGGGAGAGTGGAAACTGTACGTTAAACGACCATTAGACCGCGAGGAACAAGAACGGTACCTCATCAATGTCACAGCGACAGACGGACTCCACGTTTCCACGGCAACCGTAGAGGTCATGGTCATCGACACCAACGACAACAGCCCCGTCTGTGACCCGGTGAGTTAAAACACTAAAGTTCATTCTGGGAAACATGTAGAAGTCGTCAGAGCTGGTTCTCCTGCTGTTCTTTCAGTTGGCTAAAAATCTAATTAGTGCATTTTTTTGACAGTTTCAAATCTACATGGTAAACATGACAAGCCAAAGCCAGGAATATTTTTGGAACCAGTGAGTCCACTTACTGCAGCCAAGAAGTACAGGGAAAATTATCTATGAACATAAAACATGACCTTGTTGAAATAAGGTCAAGCTGAAAACCAGGCCAGTTTGTTTAGCAGGCGGCATTTGGGTTGAGCCTCAAAACTTAGTGAGCTGTCGGCGCCGATGGCCTCGTGGGCAGTGCACCGACATGTAGCGCCATTGCGCTTTGGGCGTCCCGAGTTCGAGTCCCGGCTCGCGGACCTTTCCCGACCCCACCCCCCTCTTTCACCCACTTTGCTTCCTGTCAACGTACTGTCCTATCTAAATAAAAGGCATAAAACGCCAAAAATAAAAAACTTAAAAAAAAAAAAAAAGCTTAGTGAGCTGTCTATTTAGATTTTTGAGCATTAGAAGTGTGCCATTTTTGGGTAAATTAAACGTAAAATGTGCATAAATGTACATAAATATTTTTGGCCATTTTAGTTAAAATGCAACTATAATCCAAAAGCCTTTAAACATAAATGAAATCTTTAAAGGTTTTTGGATTATAGTTGCGTTTGAACTAAAATGGCCAAAAATGTTTGCGCTGCAACACGTTGATTCCAAAACCAAACATTCAGATGTGCCCAAAAACTTTCAAATCAAGGCTTGAAATGCAACTATTACGGCCAAAACATTCCATTCAAACTGTCAGACATGCCTGTGATGGCCAAAAAAAAATGATTACACTGAGAGTTTGACTGTGCCTAAGATGGCCAAAAGCATTTGAATGTCCAAAAATGTTAAAATCAGATGTTCAGATGTGCCCACAATGGCCAAAAATGTCTGAATGCACCCATGCTGGCCCAAAATGATTAAATCAGATGTTTATACGTGCCTGTAATGGACAAAAATGATTGAATTGAATGTTGGAATGTTGCTATGATGCACCTGTGGTTGCCAGAAATGTTTAAACCAGGTGTTCAATATAATGCCCAAAAATGATTGACATGAACATTTGAATGTTGTTGTAATTGCCAGAAATGCTTGAATGTACCTATGATGGCCAGAAACCTTTGAATCGAGAGTGTTTGACTGTACCTACAATGACCAGAATGTTTTGCATGCACCTGCAATGGCCAAAAATGTTAAAATCAGATGTTCTTCCATGTCTATAATGGAATTCTATAATTTATCTATAATTTAATAATTAATAAAATTATTAAATGTAATATTTAAAATGCACCTACGATGGTCAAAAATGTCAGATTATGTGCATATGATAGTTTAAAATGATTGAATTTAATGTTTGAATATGGTTACAATGGCCAAAAATGTTTGCATGTGCCTTTGATGGCCAGAAACGAACAAATCAGATTTTCATACATGCCTATAATGGCCAAAATGATTGATTTGATTATTTTGAAGGTGCCTGCAATGGCCAAAAAATGTTCAAATCAGATGTTCAGATATGCATATGATGACTAAATATAATCGGATTTAATGTTGAAATGGCCAAAAAAAAAAAAAATGTAATGCACATTTGCTCAGATTGATGGGTCAAATATTTGTGCATGCATATACTGTGGGATGGTGGAAAATGTTCAAATCAGATGTTAAAATGTATATATTATGGCCAGAAATGTTTAAATTGAACATTTGAATGTGCTGTCAGGTGGGGGCTTGTTTTGCCAAAGTTGATCAATTCAGATCATTCATATGTGCCTGTAATGGTCAAAAATGACTGAATTAAATGTTAGAATGTACCTGCGATGGCCAGAAATGTTCAAATCAAGTATTCAAATATGCCTTCAAAGGTCAAAAACAGTTAGTTAATTGATAATTACTCCTGCAGATCTTAGTGTTTTAAAAACATTTTAATTTCGCTCTGAAAACATGAGCAAAGAAGAACTCTTGACTCTTAACAGCACAAGCCAACCTGAATTTGAAGCCTGAAGCTGATCTGAGCTCTGTAATGAGTGTGTTTGTGCCTGCAGGCCGTGTACTCGGTGTCCGTGTCTGAAGACGTCGCCATAAATAAGCAAATCCTCCGGGTCAAAGCTACAGACGCTGACGCGGGTGCAAACGCGCAGATCCAGTTCTCCCTGTTCGGTTCTGGAGCAGAAGACTTCATCATACACCCACACACAGGTTTATGAATCCGGTTTGAAGAAACGTCCTGTTTATGATGCTGCTGTTTGCTTATAAATCTTTTTTTTTTTTGTGTGTGTTGTGTAGG